>NW_017307199.1:65612-92403 GCF_000935625.1 Nanorana parkeri
TACATGTCTCTGAGTTCAGGCTATGTGTATTTGGCTGGGATGTGCCATGTGATAATTAGTGTTCTGGCTAACTTAGTGCTTTATGATACCCCACCATAAAAAAACATTACACAGCCATAAAATAGGCCTGAATAAACAACTCTGTTGCTTTGGTCATTAGGGGGAATTGAAGCTTTGAAGACTCTCTTAAACAGAACACATATTTAATGGGTAAATATCTAGAAGTGGTGAATTTCAACAAACTGAGGGGACGATGGGGTTTCCTAATTAGTACTAGGGTGCTCAGACCTCACTACCATCATCCTGCTTTTTCCCCACATATTCGTGCATGGGGAAAAAAGCCTGTTTGCTCGGCTGTGTTTGGGATGCAATTAACTAGTAATGGCATTGCACGCGCGTTTGGTGTGCGCTTCGTGAACACTCATCAAAAAGCACACTTTTGAGGCATGTTCCAGATATGCCTGTGTGTGAACGGTGACTTATAGTAAAGAACTTATGCACTGCATTGCCAACTAGTGGCCAGTGGAGGAACAATTCTAACAGGGCTATTCACTAAAGGATGAAGAGTTTGGAGAAGGGAGGAGAAGTGAACAATCTAGGACAACATAGCTGAACTGGAAAGTGAGCTGAATTGGTGAATTTTTCTAAATCAGCTATTTTGTCCTAGATTGTTCACGTCTGCCTTCTCCAAATTTTTCACCCTTTAGTGAATTGCCCTGTAAATGTTAATTTCCTTGCTGTTATCTCTTGGAAGTAGAGATTCTTGCTTTTCTTGTTAATCACTTGCTCGCTTACCTACTGTGTGTAACTTCTGTTTAACCTTTTTGCAAATGCCAGTAAATGCCAAAATCATACCTTACCACTTGTCTGATCTTTTGCCTGATACCGTTACGTTACATAGGTTTTTTTGTCTATCTACAGCAGGGTTCTCAAACATAATTCACTTGGGGGCCACTGGACAAAATGTCTTCTCCCATGGGAGTCGCTTGGCAAATGTCATACTTACCTACATACAATTTTTTTTTTTTACCTATATACTGTACCAATGTTAATGTCTGCATGTGTTTATAATGTTAGTATATGTGTATGGGGTGGCGTTTTTTTTGTGTGTTTTTTTCATATTAAATATTTATTACGTTTTCTGAAAGAGAAACACCAACAATAGGGTAAAGCAAAATAAGCCATTTTACAATAAAATCACAAGCGCTAATAGATACTACTAGACCACATTTTATGGACAGCAAGAAAGCCAACATACCGTTACCTCGCTACTTATGAACGTTCCTTTCAGGCCACAGCCTCACAAGCAAAGAGCAGAATTGGAATCATGGTTTGAATGCAATTTAGCTGGTGTCAAATGCCAGCGGGTGAGAACTTTATAAGTCATTTCCTCAGTTGCATTGGGCAGAAAGGAAACATGCACATGATGCAAAATGGTTATATTTTGCTCCTCAGAGAGGACCATGTTCAGATTCTCCTACCACTTGGACAAATATTTCAGGAATTCATTCACCTGCATAAGTATTTTGTACCACTTTGAAATATACTTAGAAGGTGAAGAGGAAGATACAAACAAAGATTCCAAAGGACACAGGTCTGTAATAGCCTGTAGGGGTTGGGGTACTGAATGTAAAAAATGACATAGTTGTGTATATCTCCAATGATCTGCAGCATCTATAGTAGTGGGACTGGGATCCTTAATCTCCCTTAGAGGCTTAATCCTAGTATCATTCATGACATGATGCAGGCAAAGTTTTTTTCCTTAGACCAGGTTGAAAATGAGGATCCCACTTACCAGGCAAAAAAAAAAAAAGAATGCCCCAAAAGCAGAAGAAAAGGAGTATTATGTACAAAGATTGTATTCTGCAGGACAGCATCCCATATACATAAAGTCATACTAGAAAGTGGAGAAGTACTAGTTGAGAGAGGACTATGGCATTTACGGGAACCAAATCACATCGCACAGACTAGATTCACTTAAAACAAACTCCGGCGTAAGGATAAGGTAAGGATATTCATGGATTTTAAACATAAAAATAAAATATAATTGACATAAGCAGCTAATGTATGCTCAACCCCAGCCACTGAGATTCTACATTTTTCAGGGGAATTTTACACAGTAGCCAAGAAAGGCTCTAATGAAATTGCAAACAAAAGAGGGGAGGAAGGGCAACCCTATCTAGTGCCATTATATAGGGTAAGAGGCTCACTCAGGATGCCATTCACTCTCACCTGTGCAGTGGGTGATTCATAAAGAGACGCTATCCGGCAGTGCATCCTAGGTGCCAACCCTAAATGTTTCAAAGTTAGCATAAGATGGGGGCGTAGCTAGGATGTGAGACCGTCCGAACGTCTCTCGAGGAGCTCTGCTGCGCTTGATTCTCTCATCAGTTTCTTTATCCTGCCTAGCGTGCACATTGATCTGTGCACTTACCTGGTCAAACTCCCCCCAGGCACGACACATGTCCTCCAGGTCCCACCGGCATGGTGCTGCAGCCAGAACATCGAGTTGCCGCCATCAAGGCCTAGGTGTGTGCTGTGCCGGCGCCATCTTGCCTTTCCCAACTACTTCCTCTCCATGATCTCCGCCGTTAACTGTCATAGAGAGTGGCAGTGAAGTGATAACAGGCAGCCCTCTCCTCTCACCCGACTCCCTGCTTCTGATGGTCAGGAGATGCAAACCATTCTGGTGGCAGTTGAGGGCTGAAAGGTTACGCTGACCACCAAGATTGACCACCTGGCGGCTGAGTGCACTCTGATCTGCCATGACCTGGATAAAATCTGCACTCGCCTCACTACAGCTGAGACACGGGTATCAGAAGTGGAGGATACTGTGCATGGCCATGTCGCCTCGCTGGCCGACCTACAGCGCATGGTGGGTGTCCTTGCGGCTAAGGTGGATGATGCCGCATGATGAGGAACAATGTCCGGATAGTGGGCCTGCCTAAAGATGAGGAGGGCACAGATCCTACCCAGTTCTCTGAATCCCTGCTCCAAAAAGTACTGCAATTGGATTCCTTGCCCCCAATTCGTTGAATGGGCCCACAGAGTCCCCACAGGCAGGTGCTCCTCCGCGGCCTTTTCTGAACTGCCTTCTCAACTACAGGGGCAGCTGATGGCAGCCCGTAGTCATCCTGATTTCTGCCATGGTAATGCCCGGCTTTGGGTTTTCCCGGATTTCTCGACTGAGATACAGAAGAGGAGAAGGTCAATTGTGGATGTCCGCCGCCGACTTAGAGAGAAGGGCATCCATTATGGTATGTTCTATCCTAGCACCTTGCAGGTTCAACATTCCTGCTCGGCTCATTTTTTTGATACTCTAACCATGGCGGGAGACTGGCTGGATGCTTTGCGGTGACTGGTTTGATCTCTTTTCTTTTTACTTCTTATGCTATTGTTTTGTCTCCTGAGATACCTGGATTATTGCACTACCAGACTGATTTATTACAGGTATTTATATAGCGCCAACAATTTACAATTTAGATTGTAAGCTCATGGAGCTTACAATCTAAGGTCCCTATATCTCATGCATACATACAGGGCCGATTTAGACAGGAGCCAATTTACCTTCCAGCATGTCTTTGGACTGATGCATTCTCCTGACAGGGAGAATACCTGTTGTAATGCCCCAGGCAGCCCTATGTTGCACCTCTATTGGCTATTACCTTTCAAGCTCTTCTCCACCTTTCAAGCTCTTCTATTACCTTTCAAGCTCTTCTCCACCTTTACTGCAATCCAGGCATGTGTCCTCAGGTACTAGCTATGGTATCCTGATGGAAGCAGCGCCTCCAAGTGACTTTTTCTAAATTTTTCTTCTTTGACAGATTTACTTGCTGAGAGGCTTCTTTTTTGGAGGTGTTCTAGGAACTGGTTGGGGTTTTGGTCTGAGCATCTAGTTAGTTAATTGTTTTTCTTTTTTACTAGATAGCAGGAGTTCACTATGTTTTCTATGGGTTGGAGTGTTGTGTGCCATTCCACTGCTCTGGGTGAAGTGTGGCGGCCGAGTCTCATATCTTTCCACGACTTGCTACTCCTAATGTGTCATTCCTGGTCCTACATGATTGAATGGTGTATTAATGGAGGATACTCTTAAAGTAGCATTAAGTTCTGGGTGCCATAGGCTCCTTCTGCCATCAATCAAAGAGGGAAGGGGCGTGGCCTGCCACAAGGCTGTGTGTGTCTATGGACGCACACAGCTGCTGCGGGCACGAGTGCACACTGGTGCCACCATTAGAACGATGGCGGCAAGGGGCGGGGGGAAAGAGCATGGCGGGGACCCACTAAAAAACGAGGATTGAGGTACTTTTACAGAAAAAAAGCAACATCCTCCAGCAAAAGGAGAGTCTCCTTAAAGTAGAAATAAAAAAAAATCTGGCTTTAATATCACTTTAATGTTCTGTCATGGAATGTGAGGAGGCGTAATGATAAGTTTAAACTCTCTTTAGTTCTCAACTATTTTAAACAACTCCATCCACACATTGTATTATTGCAGGAAACGCACCTAACTGGCAGTAAAATCCTGACATTGAGGCGTCCCTGGATTCAGAAGACGTTTCATGCTACTTATTCAGTGTATGCTAGGGGAGTGTCCATTTTGATTAACAGGTCCTTTCCCTGCACAATTCTACATACCATTGTGGATCCCGCTGGAAGATATGTTGTTTTGATTCTAAATGCTCGTGCCACGAAGCTAGCTATAATCAATATGTATGTGCCTCCTCCCTTTCAGGTCCAAGTGGTGTACTCAATTTTGGATAAGTTGGCGGCCTACCTTGCAATGCCTGTTTTGATTGTGGGGGATTTGAATAATATCTTAGATTCCTCTCTGGACTCCTCTAAACCCGGCTAGACCCGTTGGCGTGGAACTGTTGTCCTGGGCAGATACGGCTCTGTTGGAGGAGGTCTGGAGATGGAAGAATCCGGGGATGCGGGTATATTCCCATCTGTCCCACACCCATGATTCCTCAGTACGTATTGATATGGCCTTCGGTAACCGGGACCTTCTTAGTTGCTGGGGCCTCTTACTTGCCTCGGGGATTGTCAGATCATGTTCCTGTGTCTATCTCACTGTCTTTCCCGGGGGGAGGAGCCATGGGTGTTGGAGGTTATCTCCGGCTTGGCTGCGGGAGGTATTGGCGTCTGCCCTTGCTGTCTTTGCTATGGAAGGGTATTGGGAGGTGAATGAGGGCTCTGCTTCCCCTCCTGTAGTTTGGGATGCTGTTAAGGCACATGTTCGGGGGAATATATTTTGGCTATTAAGGTCTACCCGCAGGGAGTAGAACGCTGCTTTGGAGGATTTGCAGGAGGTGGAGACCGATTGTGCCACGGCCTTTGCAGCTTCTCCGGACGAGGCATCAATGGCAGCGCTTAGGTTAGCCAGAAGATCTCTCAATCTCCATTATGTGGAAATGACCAGGTGCTCCTTGCGCAATCTCAAGGAGTCCTTGTTTGAACAGGGTAGACTTTTAGCTTTGCTGGTGGCCGAGCAGAGGGCTCAAACGAATATACCATGTGTTCTAGATGCTTAGGGTAATAGGGTCACGTAGCCGCAGGAGATCCTACTGGAATTCCGGTCTAATTATCAGCACTTTTACTCTAAAATCCCTGATTACCATGTGGATCGGTTGGGTGCTCTCTTGGGGGGACTATCCTTGCTGGAATTGGGAGGAACGGATGGGGACTTCTTAGACGCGGACATTTCGGCCCAGGAGATTCTGAATGCTATTGCTTACTTTCCGAATGAGAAGTCCCCTGGTCCAGATGGGCTGCCCGTTGAAAGCTATAACGTTTATGCTGAACAACCATTCAGCATAAACTTTATAGCAGCCCCCAGGCTGCGGGACTTGTATGCTTCAGGATTGGTTGCTAGGTGACCTACCCGATTCCTTTAGAGATGCACACGTGGTTCTTCTTCCTAAGCCTGGCAAGGATTCTCTTCTATGCTCATCGTATAGACCACATTCCAGGCGGATCCAGATCTTCCTTTGCAGTGGGTGGACCAAATAAAATATCTTGGAGTTATCATCATGAAGGCTGTTGGAGATTTTTATCATCTTAACTTGCTTCCATTGCTCCAAACGATGAAGCGTAAATTTGAAGCATGGGCGCATCTGCCCCTGAGCCTTATTGGGAGAATGACCCTTATAAAAATAAAGATCCTACATGTTTACCTCTATTTTCTTCGTAACTCCCCGGTCCGTATCCTTGATGCCTTTTTCAGGAGGGTGAACCAGTTGTTCTCCTCCTTTTTGTGGAACTCCAAGGCTCCACGGGTTAAACTTAACCTCCTTCAGGAGCCTTGGACTCAAGGTGGCCTGGCTCTCCTTGATCTCAAAAAATACTACCTGGCCCATCATATGGTGGTGGTGAATCGTTGGCTAACGGCAGAGGACAGTGATGCAACAGTGGTGACGGAGGCTGCCTCATTGGGATCGTATGCAGCTCTGTCTGGAAGGCGCCATTTTGTATGCTCATTGGGGTGTTGCTGTTCTCTGCGAGGAAGTTGGTGGTGTTGCGTTGGAAGCAGAAGGATCCCCCATCAGTCTCGGATTGGAGACATTTAGTTAACTCTTCTCTGCACTTTTACAAGACAGCCTACCTTAAGAGGGGAAGCCTTAGAAAGTTTGACAAGGTCTGGGGATGCTGGGTTGATGCTTGGGCCACCACAGTTTAGTGTAAATTGGTAGGGTGGTCTAGTCACCCATTATTCCCATTATTTCCAGTCCCCCCTTTAGTTTCCTAGTGTCTTAATTCTCAACCGTGCTGTTGTGATAGATCCCCCCACAAACTGTGCTTTATTTGTACATCATGCTCTCAGGATGAATACCTCCTCATTGGATTAGGTGTGGGTTCGGCTGTACTCTTTGTACCGATATGTATTTGCTTCTGATCTAGGGTTTGGGTGGCACACAGTTCTCTAGAAGGGGGGGCGATCTTGTTTAAGGGTTTTTTATGTTTTTCTAAATTTCATTTTTCTGTTTGCAACAGAAGTATGTACCCCTACCTAGTAGGTGTCGTGAGTCTACCTTTGTGTTCTTTTTGTGCAAAATAAATAAACAGAATTTACAAAAAAAAAGTTAGCATAAGATATTTCCAGTCCACTCTATTGTTGTTTACGGATGTGTAGAAAGCATTTGATAGAGTGGACTGGGAGTAACGCTGTACATGAGCTATTAAAGTGGCATTAAGGGCTAACGTCCCTCCCCCCCCCTCAAACTGGGTAAGTCCTTACACTAATGTAATGACTTACCTTAAATGATGCCTCTTAATTTGATCATCTTCTTTCCTGTAGTTTTTAGCTGTCCCTCCAGCGTTGGTGCGGGTCTCCGATCCAGTGCTGACTCCTCTGTGCTAGCTGGCACTTCCTGTCCCACGGAGTCTGTGTGGGTGCACGCTGCTCCATAGAATGTGTCTCTCCTCGTCTCCCGGCCGAAGATCTGAACTGCGCATGTGCCTGCCTGAAGATCCTTTGCGGCCGCCCGAGAAATTTTCAGATGTTCGGACGGGAGCACGCGGCGGAGACACAGGTAAGTGTTAACCCTTTGAAAAAGTGTATTTTTTTCTTAATAGTTTTGCATATATCTACTGCTTGTTAGCAGTAGATATATGCAAAAACCGCTGAGGTTAGAGTTAGTTGAAAATTATCTCTAGATTCCCTCCCCGAAATAAATCCCGTCTGATCTGTATCTATCCATTTGGGGATCAACGGTAAGAGTAACAAATGTAACACCTTAACGTACAATTTCAGGTCTACGTTCAACAAGGAGATCGGTATGTAACTTGCGCACACTGTCAGATTTTTGCCCGTTTTAGGAATAATCGAAATATACCTTCTTGAAGACTGATCGAGAAGGGCCATCCGTTGAAACAAAATTTGCATACGAAGTGAAATAAGGTAAAAGGACATCCTGAACAGTCTTATAATAACTTAATATAAAACCATCCACTCCCACCACCTTACCCATTTCCATAGATTGCAACACAGTAGCCAGTTCGGCTTCAGTAATATCTGATTCTAAGGCTTCCAGCATAGCTACTAGGAGAGGAGGTAACTTAGCGTTTCGAAGATAAGCAAGAATCGTTTTATGCCTTCCTTCTTGAGATAAGGTTGGAACAGCGGAAGGGACATTATATAAACTGTAATAAAACTCCCAAAACTCTTAAACAATAGCCTGGGAGGTATGCACAATGTCTTCAGTAGCTATCTTCAGATTAGAAACAAAAGAAGAGTTCTGTTTGCATTTAAGGGCCCTAGCCAATAAGATGCCCAGTTTATTGCCCCATTCATAAATCTGTCTAGAATCAAGATTATAAGCTTGTTTTGTATTTTCGGTTAAGATAGTTTGCAACTCAGATCTCTTGAGAGTCAGTTGCTGTAAATTAGACTGTAGAAGGGAATGTTTATGAAGGGATACAAGAGATCTTATTTCAGCCAAAAGCCCTCATGTCCTTGCTTTCCTATAGCGGGAGCCCAATTCAATTAATCTACCACATATGATGGCCTTATGGGATTCCCACAGCCGGCCAGTATCTACATCTGGGTGTGCATTCATATGAAAGAAGGTCCTTAGGTGCTCTGATAGCAGAGTGAAATCTGCCGAATTAGATAGAAGGAAATCATTTAGCTTCCAGGCATCCTGTCCACCAGGGATAGAGGACACCAGTACACTTGCCATGATCAGAGCATGATCCAACAGTGTACAAGTTTCAGTTGTAGCCCCATGTAGGCCCTCCAAACAATGATGACTCAAAAAAAATGGCATAATTTCAAAAATGGGAGTTATGAACCATTGTTCATTGAGTAATATAGTTAGTGGAGAAAAAAATTCAAGCACAAGGGGCGTAAGGGCTTCTTCACAGTAAAAGCGGTCAGGGTGTGGAACTCGTTGCCGCAAGCAGTGATCTCAGCTAAGAGTGTTGAATCGTTCAAAAAGCATTTGGACGATTTCCACAGAGGCCGTAACATACAGGGGTACAGGTATACTTAAGAAGAAGATGGCACATGGACTCATCTACATTCATACACATGTAAATTCACATGCATACACTCTATAGGTTGGACTTGATGGACCCGTGTCTTTTTTCAACCTCAAATACTATGTAAATATAGTGTATGTATGTACAATATATAGTCCCTATCATAAGGATGTAATACTCTCCAAGTGTCAATCAGCCGATTAGCATGCAGCGTTCTCTTAAATTTATTAAGCTGACTGTAGGGAATATAAGATCTACCCAATGAGGTATCTAAGTTTGGGTCAAATTAAACATTGAAATCCCCAGCCAACATTATACAACCAGTAGTGAATTCCTCCAATTTAGATAAAGTCTGGGTCAGGAAGGCCACCTGCCTGACATTTGAAGAATATACATTAGCCAGAGTGCAGTACAGGGTGCCCCATGAGCCCTTCAAAAACAGATACCGGCCCCGTGGGTCCACTTCCATTGCTGTCTAGACATGTGCTCTGTCAAAAAATTGGTTTCGTTTCTATTTGGATATTTCGTTATTCGAGATTCGGATCCGAAAGTCAATTTGTTTCGGGTTTCGGACAAAATCTGGATTTTTGTTAGCGGTTGTATGTATGAATGTTCGTTATGAATTAATTTACGTTTCAGCAAAGTGACATTAGACAAAAGAAAAGAAGATTACTTTTTTTTTACAGTCTGCAAAAGAGAAAAAACTAAACTGTGAGGCCCCCCCAATTGATACCCAACCCTTTAGGGCTGGTAGGAATATTACTTTTTAATTAAAGGATTTTTTAAAAATGTGGTCTCTTTATTTGCATTTACTTTTAACCCTTTAGCGAATTAGTAGGGGTACATGTACCCCATACTCATTCAAAAGGGGTGGGGGTGTTGGCATTTGGGTGCCTCGATTATAAATGGGGTACCCTTATGCAAATAACCCCCCCTGCCCGCAGACACTGGGTTTAGGGATGTGGTCAGCAAGGCGTTTCAACTCCCGCATCAATTTTTGGACAAGTTCTTGAGGGACCGTAATATCCAGGGATACAAGTATCCCTAAGAATGAGATGATGCGTGGACCTATATGGGGGCGACTTGATGGACGTATGTCTTTATTCAACCCCAAAACCTATGATGACGTTTACCTGAAACATTAAGACTAGGGCTGGGTATGATTAAAATGTTCGTGTTCGATTAATCGAAACAATTTTTAATCGATTAATTTCAATTATAACACACATACATATCCAACTACATTGGCCTGTACACATACAGCAATGAAGTAATAAAATGAACTAGGATCACACTAATCCAGCACGTTATTATTCTCACGTGCCCCACTCAATATGGCCGCCGCTTGAGTGGGGCAACTCAGAATAATAACGTGCTGGATTAGTGTGATCCTAGTTCATTTTATTACTTCATTTAATTTCCACAGTCCTAATTAAGACCCCTAATATTATGCAATATTAACTTAAAGGTCGCCATAGACATATTCATAGGAGTTTATAGCATAAAGCCATAAGGAGATGGAAATTGAAGGAAGAAGAAAAAAAAAACCGTAGCCCAACTTTTTGCTCCCCGACCCTCGCCAATTGACTTAGTTTATACCTGTTGGGGGATGTAACAAATCAATAAACCCAAGCCCTCACCCATCCCTCTACATTACCCTTAATTTGGGTGCACATTTACCCCTTTATCCCTCTATTATGTATACCTGGCCCATACCCAATACTTACCTTTTTTTCTTCTCTTTACTGCCTCTTCTCTTCTCAACTCCTCATCTTCTTCCTCCATCTCCTTCAGGTAAACATTTCCCGCATTGGAGACATAAATAAGGGATTTTGGCTATATGTATCTTTTTTGGTAGATAATAAGCCCGACTTCTTAGTTAAAATATTTCCTAGGTTCTACACGTTTCTACACTAGAATAAGAGCACTCACCGGTATGGATTCCTCTGCTCTGAAGGAAAGTACAATAACAACATATGTATTGTTCTAGACAACGATTAAGTCTTTTGGTTTGGCCATTTGTTTGTGGATGATATGCGTTTAAAAGGCAATGATCAATTTGTAACTTTAGACAGAGAGCCTTCCAGAATTTTGAGATGAACTGCGTTCCCCTGTCTGAAATTATTTGTTTTGGAATCCCATGTAAATTGACGAAGTTGGATATTAACACATCTGCAGTTTCTGCCATTTTTTTAGGAGGTCCACCACCACCAGTATATAGTCTCCAGAAGGAGGTAAATCTACAATGAAGTCTAGTGATATAGTTTACCATGGTTTTTCTGGTATTGGCAAATTTGTTAGTAGTCAAAATGCTTTGATTGAGCACAAATGTTGCAGGAATTTACATAATCCTGGACTCTTTCAGTCATGTTACACCACCAGAAATGCCAGCGTATGAATTCTAAAGTTTTTGTGATGCTTTGATGTCCGTCTAAAGGTGCATCATGACAATTAGGAAATACTGTTGTTCAGCATGCATTCCACTATAGTCCAACTATATGGCATATAACTCAACATAAACAGTAGAAGTTTATTCACTTCACAGTCCAGCAACTCAAAGTAACAGTAGAAGTTGACTTCACTTTATAATCATAAACGCAGTTTTATGAAAGGCAGTATTGAGTAAAAGTACTTGCGGTTTTGCAGACAGGCTTCACTTGCACTGGCTATGCAACATTGAGGCCTTCTTGAAAGCTGAAGAGTTCTCATATCCTGTATAGGTAGGTAGGATATGGAGGCACAGGCAGCCTACACACAGAAACAGAGGAGAGGGTGCACCCTTCTAAGTCATACACTTCCCCTTGTGAATAGGAGAGAGGAGTAGCAGACTTGAAAGGAGTTGTAATGAATGTGAGTGGATGAGATGCTGATTATCTGCCAGGATGGAGAGTGGAATGAAATAGATTCCAGTCAGGCAGGGTACACACCACAAAGTCTGCGATCCAGAGCGTTCGGCCTCCGGAACACTTGCGTTCCAGTCCAGCGAGATCTGAAAAAATAGTGCTTGCAGTATTTTTGTAGATCGCACTGGACCTGAACGCAGGCACATCATAAAACTGCGTTTATGATTATAAAGTGGGCAATCGCACTGCAGGCATAGGAGGGCATGGCTGCGGCGCCAATGACTTTAATGCACCGCCACACACCCTCCCACCCCTGAATGCAGGGAGTTGGCCAGCTTGCGTTCCAGCGGCCAAACGCTCTGGAACACAGACTTTGTTGTGTGAACCGGCCCTTCAAGGTGAATGTAGTGAATTGCCAGGAAGGAGAGTGGAACAGTCTGTAGCAGTAATCAGGATGATGAGCTCTCTGAGTACACCTGTTCAGTGTCAGCACATTGCTTGAACACTGAGCAAATGAACTTCCCGGCTCAAGCCAGCTGGGAAGGAGGAGCTGGATGACGCCTCAGCCTCTGATAGGCAGGGAGACGGCGCTGAATTCCAGAGCTGGAGCAAGGACAGGTGACAGGTGTTACAGCAAGGGAGCAACACCTCACTGGTCCAGTCAGCAGGAATGCATCATCTTAGAAATTAGTGAGTGGTTTCTTTGTCCTTTATTGCCACCAGTGACCTGATCACTAGTGTGACATAGCACTAAGGAACAAAAAATACGTAAGGACTGGCAACATATTAAAAAAATATATATTTTTGCGACAATACAGTATAGTCATATCCAAGAAAGTATAATTTTGGATATCTTACATTTAACTATGTGCCTCATAGCTGATCATATAATTAGTCATCATACCAGCTGCCTCGGTGTTCTACGATTTAACTATTGAGATTACATTTATGTATGAGCCACAGACTTGAATTGATGATCAAAGGCACATTTAGACACATATATTCTGTGATTGCATGGAATGCTGTCATATACTATATATAAACTGATTACTGCACTTCTGTCAGAAACTCCTACAGTCCTCCCACTGCCACCTGTCATTTCTTTTCTGTCCTGTTTATTAAAAGGGAACTGTGGTCTGTTTCATACACATTATATTGTAAAAGGTAGAAGCAGTTTTAATCCCCCAATAAAATAATTTAACATATTAACCTAATCTTTGTATGATGGAGGGGCATCTAATAAGCAGTATGGTGCCTGGCACCCTCACAAACTGTCTCTGCACGTCACTTTATTACACAGATAGGCAGGAAAGCATATAGCAGACAACGCATTGCATTATAGGAGCTTCTCTTTTTCTGATTTAGAACTAAGCCCTTTACATCTGCCCTGTGCTCACAGATTTTACTTTGGACAGCTACCCCCAGAATTTATCTACTGGCAAATTTTTGTATTTTGTCACTAGTACCTCAAGATTAGTTGAGACATAATCCAAGACTTCTAAGTGAAGCTGTTCTCTGGCATCTACCTTATTCACATTTGGAACCCGGAAAGAGAGGAGAAGTATCAGGCACAGTGCTGGCACCCAGAGGTAGTGTGTGTGCCACCAGGTATCCTGGAAAGGTTTACTCTGCTAGACTTATGGTATATAGAGCAGAGTAAACCTTTCCAGTAGGGGTGTCCCAGTACCATTTTTTTCAAGATCCAGTACAAGTATTTTCCCTCAGGTACTTGCCGATACCAATTTCCGATACTTTTTCTTAAAAGAATATGTAAAAAAATTCTAAAACAATACAGACTAATGATTTTAGGGCAGTTTCTTTATAATTATGAAGAACTGTAACTCAGTCCATGATTATACAGCAATGGAGAATGGCAACCAGTAATCGTGGATTGCTGAGATTTGTAGTCCTCAACAGCCATTTGCCATTCTCCATTGCTGTATAATCATTGATTTTACAGCAATGGAGAATGGCAAGTTTGGGTCTCACCAGGGCTGCATTTGGGTCTCACCTGGGCGGCGTGCAGATCTCAGCGGGGTTGCATTTGGGTCTCACCAGGGCTCCATGCAGATCTCACCGAAGGATTCTAAACTGACCACCAAGGTAAGGGCAGATTCTTAACTAACCACTGGCAATTATCGGGCATTTTCATGCGTACTTGTACTCGTTAAAATGATTATTATACAGGATTTATATAGCGCCAACAGTTTGCGCAGCTCTTTACAATATAAGGAAGACATTACAATCACAATACAATTCAAGATAAGATGGTAAGGATATGCATACTTATCTATGATCTATATATTTCCTGTTTGATGCTGTATTCCTGTATTCTGATATAATGTTCTTATAAGCAAGCAAAACTTAAGTCAGCATTCCTCAAGATCTCAGTGCTTCATCTAAACACATAACCAACACATCCTGGAGTAGGGGCATATAATACTAATCTTGATAGACAGCCTGAATTGACACATCCTGCCTTGGATGAGCTAGGAAAGCGTGATCGCACACTATAGATTGCTAAGAGAGCCATACATTGAACAACACTATAGATTGATGAGAGATCCATACACTAAAGCTCAGTATATTGAAGCACTCTATAGGTTAGTGATCCATACATTGAAGCACCCTATAGCAGGGGTCTCAAAGTACCGGCCCATGAACCGGTACTATGTAGCCAGCTGACTTGCGGGAGCAGCTACACACATTTCTGTTGAATGCAGACCGCAGAGCTGCTCCTGTCAGCTCCAGCAATCACTAGCTCTTTTCGGCTGGAGCTCTGGCCGAAAGGATGGATTAGTAAAGGTCTGCACCAGACCTTACTAATCAACCACTAGATCGCTAGGGAATGATGTGCCTCCTCGAATCCTCCCTACAAAAAAGTAAGCAGGTGAGGGGGCTCGCGGGGGGAGGAAGGGGGAGCGTATTAATATGTGTGCGGGGGGCTTGGAAGGGGGGAGTGTATTATTATGTGTGTGAGGGGCTTGGAAGGGGGGCAAGGGAAAACACTCAGTGATCAGTGATCGCTGAGTGTTTGTAAATAATTGAGGACATAGTATGGTTACTATATCCTCAATTATGAATGAATGGGAGTGATCTGCATCACCTCCTGTTCATTCATGATTGTAGATATAGTAAATACACTATGTTCTCATGTTATGAATATGAATGAACAAGAAAACTCAAGAGGATTCCTATTCATTTATAACAGGGGCTGCAGAAAAAGAGATTGAGGACTCTGGGCCCTCAATCTCTTTTTTTTATTTTAAAAGGGAAATATCAGGTGCATGTTTAGACCCCTAATATTTCCCCAAAGCCCCTAAAAGTAAAGTAAAAAATAAAAATATTTATTAAAAATGAATCAATATTAAAAATTAAAAAGTTTATAAAAAATAAAATATTTAAAAAATTTGAAAAAGTTAAAAACAGAAAACATTTTCGGTTTCAGCCTGACATTTTTTTAATTTCGGTTTCATTTCGGTTTTGAAATTTCCATTTCGGTACACCTTTATTAAAAATATTATTTATTCATTCAGAATTTGAAGGGGTGTGTGTATGAGGCCCCATTCACAGGTGCGATTAGGGATTTCTGTGCCACAAACTTGTGTTTTCCTGCACAGGAATCCCTAATCTAGCATTTACATGCAGCAACTGTCACCCATTCAAGTTAATGATCAGGTGATAGCTGCTGCATGCAAACGCCTGCATACCACATCTAATCATGTGTGATATGATTACATGCAGTTACAAAAACAATCACTTTTCCTGGATACACGATCCAGTGTATCCAGGGATCGTGTATCCAGGGACAGTGATTGATTCCTAACTGCATGTAATTCTTTCACATATGATTATATACCGCATGTAATCATATGTGAAAGGATTACATGCAGGCATTTACATGCAGCGGCTGACACCTGATCATTAACTTGAATTGGTGACATTTGTCGTTTGTAAACACTTGTAACCTTTGCAGACATTAACAATGTTTTGTCACGCGTCCGATCACACTGTGGATGAGGGGCGTGGCTGCAGTGCCATTGATCTCAATATAACGCCATGGCCCCGCCCAGAACGAAGGGGGGGGGGGAGTTTCCTGTGCGATTGCTGTGCGTTCCAGCAGCTACCGCTCTGGAACGCACCCTAATGGGTGTGAACAAGCCGTAACACCTCCAGGGGTGCTTGCATAGCCAAAACAACAGGGCCCCTTTCACAATATACAACCAGCATGACATACTGTAATGTTATACCAACCCCCCGTTCCCTCTCCCCCTTTCCCCTTTTTCTCCCCCCTCCCTTTCCCCCTCTTACCTTGCAATTATGTAAAAAAAATGTAATAGACATACCTGTTAAGATGAAAGCGCTGTCCATGCCGACTGCTGGAGAATGACTTCTCCCTCTCTGCTCTCTCGGTGATGTAACTTCCTCTGACTCACACCGTGCCAGCAAGCCACGGAGGATCAAAGGAGTGAGAGAGAGGGAGAATCGAGGTACTGAAAACAGCGCCACCCGGTGCTCGCTGACTGCCGCTCTCTCCCTGCTACCCACCGCTCGTCATGGTGCCACCAAGTACGGGTGAGCGGCGGCCTCCCGCCCGGGCACAGGGTTCAAAACCCGTACAGTCCGGGTGATTCCCAGACATGTGGCAACCCTACTTGATTACCAGTGCTGCCATCAACCCTGTCTAGTTCAGCACCAGGCACATTGGGCTCAGACAACACAGAGCCGTCGGCCAGTAAATCGCCTAATTTAATTAGCACCCTTCCCCCCCAGGCTAAAGCATTTTTACTAATTTTTTTCCTGCAGCACTTATGTGACTACTTCTAGGGCTTTGGGTGGGGAGCATCAGTGCTCCTCCCTTCTCTCGCAGCCTCCCTCTGCACCCAAGGGAGTCAGAATCCCATACAATAGGAACTTTAACACAATAAAGTCAAAAGGGAGGGAGGAAGAGTTGTTTTTTTTTTTCTTTCTTTTTTTGTTTGTTTTTTTGCAAGAGGGGATCCAGCCATGCGGCCGCAGGTATCAACCGAGGATTTCTCATCACAACTAAGGAAACTAGTATAAGAATTGTTCGCTGCTTGATTTTAAGATTTTTTTTTTAGCAGTGAGGGTAGAGATTGGATGAGTCATGGACATATCCAGGAGGAAACAGGCCAAGCCACAATCAGTGAAAGGTAAGGGACTTGCCCCAGATCTGACTTGCTTGCCGACTGCAGACCGTGCAACAGGGCTGACGCTAGCATAAGGCTGCATAGGCAGCCGCCTGAGGGCACCTTCACCTGTGTAGGTAAAAATCCTTGCACCAGCTCTGGATATCGGTGCATCACTAGATGCTCCTCATATTGTAAGCTTAAGGAGCAGGGACTGATGTGAATGTGCAACCATGTAAAGTGCAGTGTGAATTATCAGCGCTATATAAAATTAACAATAATAATCACTAGCCATAAGCAGCTGGTTGGGGCTGATCACCCAGGTCTAATCTCTGCTCTATTCCACAATCATTTGCAGCAAACAAGTGGCAGGAAAAGTAAAAATAGTTTTTCAGTTTCTTCAATCCATTTTAAGAAATACTAGCAAAGTTTACCAAATGATAAACTTTGTTGAATTTGTGGGAGATAAAAAATACCCCAGAATCAGTGGTCAGTAGGAAGAAAAAGGTCACTAGCTTCGGTGGTCAGTGGGAGAAAGAGTGCTCCAGTGTTGTCAGTCAGTGGGAGGAAGAATGCCCTATCTTTGGTATTTATGGGGAAAAAATGCCCTAGCCTTGGCAGACAGAGGTAGGAAGAACGCCCCATCATTAGTGTCTTGGGTAGAAAAAACACCCCATTGTTGGCGTCAGTGGGAGGATGACAATCCTAGCATTAGAGTCATTGGTTACTTACCCAAACAGAAGCTCCATGTCGGTGCTGCTGCTTGTGCTTTAGCACCAGAACAATATGAGCCTTTTGATACACTGAATATATTCTGCATGATAACCGGTCTTCATACAGTAAGATATTGAGGAGAGGAGTGACCGGTTAGCAGGAAAGTGTAGCCTCACCTTTGGCAGGCCCCTTCTCTTAAGGCAAGCATATCTATTGATATTAAGTTGTCCCCAGGATTTAATACACAAAAGTAAACATTCTCCGGCTGTAGAATGTTGCAAATGGCGTAAACAAGGGAAGATGTACATAAACTGAAGGAGTAACGACAGGTGGTACAAAGCATATGTAATCTCATGATGTAATAAAGCTCTGGGCTGTGGCAGACAGTAAGGCCCGGTTCCCACCTGGGCGTTTTTCCGCGCGTTCGTACTCGTGGAAAAACGCTCAAACAGGGAAATGCCATTATTTTCAATGTGCATGGTTCCCATCTGGGCGTTTTTCCGCGAGTACGAATGCGTGGGAAACCGCCCTACCCCCAAAGAAGTACAGGAGCTTCTTTGGGGCGTATTAACGCGCATATCCCGCTGTGTCCATTAGGATACAGCCGGATACCCGCTTGGAAACTCGCGTTTGCCACACGTTTTGTTTACCACAAATCGCGTTAAGAAACGCGCGGCAAACGCGAGTTTCCAATACGCTGAGGTGTGAACCCAGCCTAAGCATATCCATGAACATAGTAAAGGTCAGGGCAGGTGGGACACATGAAATGAGCTTTAACCCTTATAAATTCATTTTCAATATAAATTACTTTTTTCCTAAGTAAAGCTGTTGCTTTTTAAAATTCTGCTTGGTTCGTAAGAGCCCTTGAAATCTAGGGTGAATTTTCTCTTCGCAATGTGAATTTTCATTTAGCTTTTAAGAATTTTCATTTGTCAGATAAAGTGAGGTTGTGCTGACTTCAATCATCCAATCATGTGCGAGTACTAATCCTGCTTTTTTTTTTCTTTTACTTTTTACCTTGCACATGATTGGGTGTTCTTTGAAAAGTAAAATTTTATTTTGTTTGTTATCACTAAGATAAGTAATACTCACTTTGAAAGTGAACATGCAGCAAATCAACCCTACCAGAAGGTATGAAAAACTTAGGGGCAGAAAGAAAAAAATCTGTTAAAGGCAGTCTACATTAAAAGTAAAATGCTTTGGAAGTCAGTCTATTATTTGTCTACTTCTCAAGAAATAAACTTGAGAAAGTAGTGTCCTCAGATAAGCATAAACTTTGAACTACAAGCATACCCTGGCAGACATACCTGGATGAAATCTTTGGTAAAATTACTCTCCAGTCTCAATAAGACAACCCCCAGAAAAGTGCTAACTAGTGTCAGGCAGTTGTATGGGGGTGGAGTTTTGAACAGAATTGGCAGGGTTTACTGAATTAAGGGGCATAGCTTTCTGAAACTGCAATTAGTATAACCAGTATACTCTGACATTTATATTTATTCAAATATAATTTAAAAGAGGTGGAATCAACAATTTTTGTATTATTATTATGAAAATTATTTAATTTAAACATTGTTAATTGACCATTTTTTCTTCTTTTTTTTCTAGGATGGCCTCTTTGGTGACCTTTCAAATCTTACACAGCTGTTTCTGTATGGAAACCTTCTACAGTCGCTCCCAGCTGGCACGTTTTTTGGCCTCTCAAGCCTGGATCGCCTGCTACTTCATAGTAATCGATTAGTGACGATTTCTCCTGCTGCTTTTACGGGCCTGAGCAGCCTCACCATTCTTTTTCTCTTTAACAACAGCCTCCCTTCTCTCTCAGGAGACTCTTTGCGTTCTCTTCCCTCCCTCCAGTTTTTGCGCCTCAATGGAAACCCATGGCACTGTGATTGCAGTTGCCGATCATTATGGGGCTGGTTCCGCTCTTCCCCAGGTGTCTCCAGCTCCCCAGTAACCTGCTCTTCCCCTCCTGCTCTTCGGGGGCGGGACCTGCGTTTTCTAGAGGAGCGGGACATGCGGTACTGCACCTCACACAGCCCTTTGCCTACTGGGAACCTATCAGGATTATCATTTCCACCCAAGCCTTCTTCTTTCTATAAAGGTCAGCCTGGGCCAAGTGAGAATGAGATCAGGGGGTGGGAGGATAGCACAGAGGAGGGTGTAGATGGAGAAGACATAGGCAACGGTGCAAATGGATCTATCAGAGGTCTTGGGATTATACTGATGGTGTCTGTACTTATTGTGAATGTAGAAATAGACGTTTGACCTGTGAAACAATTCCTTTCAGCCATTATAAAAACTTATACTCAATAAACACTTTCTGAAAATAAAAATATATATATATAAATATATATATATGTGTGTCTTATTTTTTTTACCCAGCAAGTAATTGTGGAACTAAAGCTAAACTTTTTTTTTCATCTTGAAGTAAGGGAAAGTTAAAACCCCTGTCAGTTTGTTTTTTGGTCATGTGTGTCCCATGTTTTTGTCTGATTTCCCTTCACTTCCTGTCCCATAGCTACAACACGAAGTGACGGGTAATTCCTCCACCAGCGTAACAGAGGCACCAGAAAATGTGTCCCTATTGGAAGGTTTCCCCTCTATTCCTGTTCAGGTGACCACTCAATATTTGGGAGTTTCTTTAATTTTCACTCTGTAATAACATTCACCATGACAAATAGAGAGGGTGGATCTATCTAACAGGGACACAGATAGCAATAAAAGCCAGACAGGTGTTCTAATCCCTCTGTCCAAAACTAAAAAAAAAAAAAAAAAAGTGTTGGCTTTAGTTCTTCTTTACATTTAAAGTAATTTCCCCAAAAACAGTTTAATATATTAAAAATAGAAAACATTCTTTATAGTATCTACATGTCTGTAACTATTAATATATATCATATGGATCTCATTGTGATAACAAATACGGCTTGTTAAATTTCCACAATAATTTATAGCTTTTTAAATGGAAACCAATTCCCTTAAACCTGCTGCAAAGAATAAAAAAAGACTATGCTGCTTTGGACTATGGTTCAACTACTGCTTAAAGTGACATTAAACCCTCAGATTTTTTAACATAAACCAATACTGTAATTTGTGCCTTACTGTAATCCAGAGTAGTTTCCCTTCTCTTTGCTGCTCTTCCTTTTAAATCCTCATGTCTTCTCATGCTGGGGGAGAACTTTCCTTTGCAGCTAAGTGCCTCTTCCTGTAGTGCTGGCTCAGGTTGCAAACCTACACACAGACACCATGTATCCATTTCAGAGACAAGGCAGTCTGCTGCAAAACAGAAGTTCTGCCCAGCACGACAACAGATACAGATTTAATAGGAAGAGCAGCAAAGAGAAGGGAAACAACCATGGATTACAGTAAGGCACACATTACAGTATTGGTTTATGTTAAAAAATCTGAGGGTTTAATGTCACTTTAAGTATTAGCTTTTGCAAAATTCCTAGCTTGCTTTAAAAAGACAGGATTACTTTGGAAATGGACCCTTTTTGGTTTCTCCACGCCTCCCTATTGACTGCAAGCAGTAACTGCGCAGCAAGGAGGAACCAACAGAGGCCGGTCTTTCTTCTATGACAGTGTCTAGTTATTAATGTAAGCTAGATACTTTACTGAAAAATAAATGTGCACGCAGACCATTTGGCTGTAGAGCCAATAGCATAGTGGCAGATTCACTTTATACAAACTCAGGACATCAGAGAACCGTCAGACATTAAAAAAAACAACGGGGGCGTAGCTACCGCGGCACGCAAGATGGCCACTTAACTCCGGAGCTCCTTACCACCCGCACCCAAAATCAGCTTTAACAGCACAAAAAAAAACAACAACAACATGGCCCAAGAGACATGCTGGAAAATCATCAGCCGAAAAGCACTTGCAGCAGGTTAGCTGCAAGCACTGTTCAGGGTATTATGAAAACAATGTACACAGTGGGAGTGCTGTTGGCGTGAATGGAGGAATCTGTAATTTTTTTGTTCAGCCTACAAGGCTGAACAAAAAAAAAAAAAGTTAATTGTGTGTACCCAGCTTTGCTTATTGTGTCTTGAAAGAGATCATACTATTACACAATTATTCCTGATTACACTATGGAGGGCCACTAGTTTATTGTAAACAAAAAAATACAGATCAGATAAGGTTTATCAATATGTTGAATTGTTTTCTTTCCTAAGATTTATCATGTGAAAATTGCCATATCAGGTTACTGTTATTTTCATGTCTGTGAGCACCTTTGCTTAGATCACATTAAGAGCTTGTTCACACCATGTTTGAACCAGAACAAATTTTTGTCCACACCTGAAATGCATCCCAATGTATTCCTATGGCTGGGCACACACCTTACAGCAAGCATAGTGCTTTCTTGCGATGGTTGTAAGGTACTTAAAAACGTACGATCTGCCTATCTTGCATAGGCAGATCGTACTTGCGATGATCGCAAGCCACACCCCGAGGGGCGGGCTTGCTATGACCGCAATGCCGAACGGGCAGTGTGCGCTTTTATCGTACGGACATGCCACAACCCCGCCGAACATCGTACGATGCGCGGCGGGTTTTCGAACATGTCCGTAAGTTTAAAGTCATGCGACCTTACAGTAGTAGATGTCGCACGGCTTCCACACACCTCACGATAATCGCACGATCGCTGGATTTCCCGCGATTATCGTACGATTATCGTAAGGTGTGTGGGGACCTTATGGCATTTCTGGGCTCTGTTCACACCAGCCCTTTCCGAGCGGGGGAAAAAAATGCCGCCTGATTCAGATCTGGTCCGGACATGGTGTGAACAAGCCCTGAATCACTTGTAGCGATCCCCCTTTTCTTTGTCAGTGATACCCCAATGCAGGATAACACTACCTCTGGCTCCAAAGTGTGATCTACAGGAATAGAACTAACGGGTCTCCCTGTGTTTCCTCTGCCTGTGTTTCCTCTGTGATGAACCTCAATAATAAATACACAGCACACCTTGAGAGGTTTTGAATGAATGTTTACTGTATATTGTAATCTGAATATCAATGCATTAGCATAACATTTGTCTCTACACAGTATGACACCTCAACTATGTATGAGACACAGTAATGAACTATCAATGCAGCTGTTTTAACAGTAAGCTTACTGAACGATAATCAAACTATACACAAGCTGTAGTCCCAATGTACCCAGGTACCTAACCCACTGGCCAGTGGTAGTATCTTCAGCTAGCCAAAGTTGAGGCCCAATACAAATGGTAGAGCAATCTGTGTATACTGTTAGAGACAACAAAAGGTCGGAGGCCTCTCATCCATACACAGTGAGCAGTTTGCAGCCAGAAGAGACGTCAGGGATTATCTTCTGCGATGAAGAAACACGTCCATTAGGAGATGGAGAATTGTCTGATGTCATCAGGTGGTCCTGTCTTCAGCCTCAGCGTCCGTTCGCATGGGCCTCTCAACAGGATGGCACCTCACCCAAAGTCTCAGCCAATTGTCTTCCAGACCAGAGCAAGCAGCAAATTCCTCTGTGTATGAGATGTAATTTCAGGATGCACCTGTGACAAGTGAGTACAGTCTCTCTATCCCTCTGGCTGCACAGCATAGAAAATGACAGTCTGTGTACTGTGTCTCCCTGTACTGGAATGAATCCAGCAACCGTCTCTACTCAGAACTCACTTCCCCTAGCACCCTGGGAAATGTAGTCCATGTACAGACAGGACTCCTCCCTAGCTGTGTACTCACTCCCCACAAATCTTTGATACCAGGCTCCGCCTGCAGCTGCAACAGGAGTTAATTTTTAAAGGAGCCAACCCCACATCAGGGCTGCACACTAAAAAAAAAGAAAACAGATTAACAATAAATACTGGTAATTTCATGGGGCTGCAGGTGACATTTGACAATGAGCATCATCTAATTACCTAAATAAATAAAATACGTACACCAGATTTACTTATTGGCCGCTGCATTTTATTGTTATAAATAAATTATTATAAACTTTATAAACCGTGAATCTAATCAACCATCAAATCTTTATCTTGCTATGGTTATTTATCATGTGATGTCACTGTAATCTCTAAATGTGACAAACATGGCTACCTCCATAAACATTCAAAAAAGGACTTTTTTAATTTATAAATTTTTACATGACCCTATTTGTGTAATAGCCAAATAGGCTGTCATTGGTTACCTCTTTCCTGGCAATGCAGTACAAGTTACTTGGCTGTCAATCTTATCCTCTTGCTTCCGTACTGTGAGTCACAAACCTGGAACATGAGTACAAAGAAGGACTTTTCTTTGACTCTCTATTCTCATTATCGATTAGTTGGTTGGATCCCCTAGCTCTCTCCTCCATGCTGGGAGGGCACAGCAAGCAGTGGGCGGGTGCAATAGCCAGCCTGCTATTGCACCAGCCCACTATCTACTATATTTACATTCAGCTGCCATCTGCGGAATCTTGCCACTGGCAACTTGCTTACAATACAATTCTTTTATAAAAGGTAGGGAAAAAGTCAATTTTGCTGCTGGAGGTGTATTGCAGTGCCATTCATTTCAATGGCACCCAAACACCCCCTTCCGCCGCAGTGTGATCGCCCTCACTGGAACGCATGGTAACGCAATGCTGTGCGTTCCAGTGCAGTGCGATTGCAAACAGATGTGCACGCAGTTGTATTGTGAAGTAAACTTTGTTTTAACACTGTATTTTATTTTAAATTAAGGATGGTATTTCATCGATTAATCGATTATTAGAAAAAATTATCTGCCAACTAGTCGATTATGAAAATAATCATTAAATGCAGCCGTATTTACTTTAATAATATGATTCTATTGTCCAGATGAAAGCAGTTGTAAATCAACAGGTGCAGCATATACTGCGTTTCCCCGAAAATAAGACACTGTCTTATATTCCCCCCCCCCCCCCCATATTACAGAAATCTCTGAAGATAGCGCTAGGTCTTACTTTTGGGGTAGGTCTTATTTTCAGGGAAACACAGTATATTCTAGCTGCACATCAAATTAATTAACACTAACTGGTACTTGCATTTTCCTAGTAAACTCCCCAAAAAGTTGGGGAGGATTACCCAAATTGGAACACAATACAGATGGAGTAACATTTTTGTCCTACTCCACTTTCTTTACAGAGTACCTGATATTTAAAAAAAGATAAACAACTTGTGATAGCATTGAGAAATAGGGAGATATAGTGGAAATTCAATTACTGGTTAGAGGAATTTCACATATCCTTCATGACATTAGGAATACCAAATAAATACCGTAAAGCCAAATCTAAATCCAACAACAAAATTGTAGTATACTGCAGTTTACCAGTCCTTAGATGTGGTTGCTGCATTAGTTTATTTTTTTCAAGCTTTTTTTCCTTTAGTTTAACCTGGTGATCCTGCCAACAACACACTTCCTGTCCTAGGGTAACAACACTGACTGTATCTATGAAGAAGCAGTACTGCCACCCCCGGCTGCTCTCCTGATTTGGACTACAAACACCTCCTCTTCTCTTTAACATAGGGAGGAAGGGTTTTGTAATTCACAGAAGATAGCTGGAAATCTGATAACATTGTTAAAGATATCAGTTTAGTGCTAAGGAAGTTACTAGGACACTGAAATTCTGCCAAAAACTAAATGAAGTCACTACATCTAAGGACTAGTAAGCTGCAATATATTCAATTTTGTTGGGTTTAAACTATTCCTTGGCTTACATACAGCAGTGGCACTGCATTTGATTAATTCTAACTAGTAAAAATATTTCTTCTCTAGGTAGTTTTTTTTCTGTAACACATAACATTTATCTAGCAGTAATAAGCTAGAATTAAGCCACTGAAGTAGTAGACAGAACAGATCTAAAAACCACACATAATGGAAGCCTTTTTTGTTGACCACATTTGAGGAGAAAGAGAGGCAAGGCTCTTGTAGCGCCCTCTAAAATGTCGCTATTCAATTTAGAGTTACCTGGACTGTAACCAGTCTAGATACTGATTGTACAGAGTTCTGCATTCTATAGGTGTCCCTGAATCTGCTGGATTGATTGCTCCTCCTGTTGCTGAGGAAAAGGGAGCCTTGGCATACAGTGAGGGAGGATCCATCCTCAGGTTATGACTATGCACCTGACCCTAGCCAATCCCTGAGTAGGATGACTCAGAGGCATGGTGGAGGGCAGGTAAAAAAAAGTCTGGGGACACTGTGCAGAGCTCTCTTCCCCCTAGGGGCCTTGCCCTAGGAGGTCTGTGAGATGCAGGAAACTGGCCTGGGCCTCAGCACATGGCAGGTGCGGAGGGGCCTAGAGGCCTAGGATACACTGATACTTTGCTGGGCCCATACATGTGGCAGGTGATGGGTGCCTTGTTCTAAGAATATACTACCACTAACCTGGAGTGCTCCTTGGACGTTTCAGATGCTGAGGGCACAGAGATTCCAGATCCTGAAGAGAATACCTGATGGAAGCTGGGTCGGAGCGAGAGTCTGCTTGTTGAAGGGTACCGCAGAGGAGCTGGAGCGAGCGTCCGTCTGGGACCCACAAGGGAGATCCCTCACCCTATTCCAGGTATCTGTTCACAGTATTACTACTACTATTGGTCCCTGGGACCAGATCACAATGATTTCAGCCTTAGCTGTTGCTAAGGGAGAAAGCTGTCCTCCGAAGTATTTCCAAGGGCATCCTACAGGTCCTAAACCCTCTCTCTCCTATTGAACTTGCAAATAAATATCCCAAAAGAACCCTAAGACTCGAGCCATTCTGTCCATGAGTGTCGGTGTGCTGTTGCTGATCAAAGGGGACTGGCAGCTGGAACCAACAGGTAGGAGAACCTATTTCATATTCAGCGGCTCCTTCGGGGGTGAGCGCTACACTCTTTTTGAAGAAATAAAGAATACAGTGGATAATGTCAGAGGCAACCGCCAAAAATATAGCACACCGAACATCATAGAAGCCTTTTTATTATTATTATTATTATGAGGGAGGGGCAAGGCAATTTTTAATAAGTAATAACAAAATGCTGGCCAATTAGACCCATAAAAATAGCACACACACACAAACACACACACAGCATTTTTAGCATGCCATATTTGAAAAGAGAGAGAGAGAAGGCAATTTGTATCATGAAATAAAAGATTACAGTGTATTATGAATTTT
>NW_017307199.1:92533-101024 GCF_000935625.1 Nanorana parkeri
TATATATATATATGACACAGGAAAAAGGAAGAAATATTGTCCAGACTACAGTTTTACAGTAATGCAGCCTACTTCAACAGCTGCAATACTGTAGTCTGGACAAGATTTCTTCCTTTTTTCTGTGTCATACTGTATATACACTTAGATGAAAAATGAAACTGTTCAGGCCAAATATACACAATGAATAGCATTTATAAAACTATATAAAAGAAGGACTTTTGTGCACTGGTATTATTCTACTATTTCTGATGGGCCTTATTGTCAAAACCACTTACCACATTACAATCACAATACAATGGGCCTTATTGTCAAAAACCACTTACCACATTACAATCACAATACAATTGAAGACAAGATGGTAAGGGGGGCCCTGCCCGTGAGGGCTTACAATCTAAAAGGGAGGGGCAAGTGATACATGAGGAGGTAGCTGTGCTGGGATGATTGTTTGAGAAAGTGATTGCCCCCAGGTGAGTCTATTACAGTGTATAAGCATGTAGCAAACAGTTAACTGGTTCTTAGGAGCAGAGTCGGAACTGATGACCTCCACTAACACTTCCTGCAGGTGTAACCTCAGTACGTTCTGCTACGATTTGTTCCAGCTGACAGCAACACCAAGCAAGACATATAAGACAACAATTACAGACCTTAAATAAAAAATAAAATAGCAATAAACAAAAATGTAAAAACTAAATAATGAAAACATTAAATATAGTAAAACATTAAATACATATAAAACAACACTCCTTAATATCTTAACAATAAAAAAATATATAAAGAAAGAGATTAAAATACATTAAAAGAGGGGAAGCATAAAATAATGACCAAAGGGACTAGCTTCAATTAATCATTGGCTAAAAAACAATTAAAGTCCAGTTCCACAGTAAGTATTGTTAAGAGCCCTTCTGGATGCATAGTTTGCAATGTATAAATCCAATGTGTTTCATTCTGAGACATTTTTCTTTTTAGGTTAGACCCCCTCCAATGTTTTGTAATTCTATCTATGCCTATCAATTTTAGACCACTATGATCTTTACCATCTACCAGTTTAAAATGTCTGGAGAGGCTATGATTTTTAAACCCATTTTTTATATTATTAATATGTTTACTAATCCTCACTTTCAGTTGTCGTGTGGTTCGTCCCACATATTGTAATCCACATGGACACTCAAGTAGGTAGGTGACATGAGTCGATGCGCAGGAGACAAACTATTTTATCTGAAATACACGTCCATTGGCTTGTGACCTAAAATTAGTTACTTTGGATCTATTTCCCATAGTTTTACAACATATACACCTCTAACACGGATTAAAAACCCACTCCGCCAAAGAAAGAAAATGTTTTTTTGGGGGGTCAATAACATTAATATCTAATTTATCCCTAAGGGTAGGTGCTTTTCTATATAAATGTTTTTGCTTCGCAGGGAGGAGATGGCCTATGATTCTATCACTTTTTAAAATATTTCAGTGCCTGAAAATAATGTTTTCTACCACTCTGTATTGTGCAGAGTAATCAGTAATAAAAGATAATGGCCATTCACCCTCCATTTCAATTTTGTCTTTATTCAGCAAGGTGTTTCTATCCGTATCATGAATGGATTGATTATTTCCCTCATTTTGTCTCCTCTATAACCTTTTTCCAAAAATATCTTTATAAAATAGTATCTGATTGCTCCTCATAGTCCCATTGGTGTGTACAATTACTACAAATCCGTATCAACTGACCATTCGGATGATGATAGGTAAATACCCATTTCTGTCTGTAGGTTTAAAGTAAGTTTTAGTACTGATACCCCCTTCTTCAATGAAAATATTTAAATCTAAAAAGTGCACAGTTTTTCCTCCCCTATTTATGGTAAAACTAATATTATAATCATTAATCTGTATAAAATTCAGAAAATTTAGAAGGTCATTACTAGAACCCTCCCATACTACCAGCACATCATCTATATACCTTTTTCAAATAGTAAGACCTTCCCACTTTCTATTAGAAATGGCCTCACTTTCCCATTTTGCCATACAAAAATTGGCCAAACACGGAGCGAATTTAGCGCCCATCACTACACCTTTCACCTGTTGATAGAAATAATTTTTATACTAGACAGATCAAATCTCACACACTTTAATAAAAACCTAATTTGTTCTGGTTTAAATGATCCAAATTTTTCCAAAATCCCTTAACACCGCTTTGATGCCCTGTTCTTGGGGAATGTTAGTATACAAAGATACCACATCAATGGTAATAAATTGAGTTTCACTCTTAGGATATATTTTTTTACTTAGTTTCAAAAATCACATTTTTGCTGTCTCATAAATATGCCTCTGTCTGCATTACTATTGGTTGGAGAAAATATTCTATATATTCTCCTATCCTAGAAAGAACCAAGTCTATCCCATTAACTATGGGTCTGCCTGGAGGTGTTTTGGCATTTTTATGTGTAGCGCCCTCTAAAATGTCGCTATTCAATTTAGAGATACCTGGACTGTAACCAGTCTAGATACTGATTATACAGAGCTCTGCATTCTATAGGTGTCCCTGAATCTGCTGGATCGATTGCTCCTCCTGTTGCTGAGGAAAAGGGAGCCTTGGCATACAGTGAGGGAGGATCCACCCTCAGGTTAGGACTATGTACCTGGCCCTAGCCAATCCCTGAGTAGGATGACTCAGAGGCATGGTTGAGGGCAGGTAATAAAAGGTCTGGGGACACTGTGCAGAGGTCTCTTCCCCCTAGGGGCCTCGCCCTAGGAGGTCTGGGGAGATGCAGGAAAACTGGCCTGGGCCTCAGCACATGGCAGGTGCTGAGGGGCCTAGGATCCTCTGATACTTTGCTGGGCCCATACACGTGGCAGGTGATGGGTGCCTTGTTCTAAGAAGATACTACCACTAAACTGGAGTGCTCCTTGGCAGTTGCAGATGCTGAGGGCACAGAGATTCCAGATCCTGTTGCTAAGGAAAATACCTGATGGATGCTGGGTCAGAGGGAGAGTCCGCTTTATTGAGGGGTACTGCAGAGGAGCTGGAGCGAGCGTCCCGTCTGGGACCCACAAGGGAGATCCCTCACCCTATTCCAGGTATCTGTTCACAGTATTACTACTACTATTGGTCCCTGGGACCAGATCACAGTGATTTCAGCCTCAGCTGTTGCTAAGGGAGAAAGCTGTCCTCTGAAATATTTCCAAGGGCATCCTACAGACCCTAAACCCTCTCTCTCCTGTTGATCTTACAAATAAATACCCCAAAAGAACCCTAAGACTCGAGCCATTCTGTCCATGAGTGTCGGTGTGCTGTTGCTGATCAAAGGGGACTGGCAGCTGGAACAGGTAGGAGAACCTATTTCATTATTCAGCGGCTCCTTCGGGGGTGAGCACTACATATGTATTTTAGGTAAAAAATAAATAATGGGGATCTTACAACAAGATGGTACAAGAATCAGATTCTTTTTTGTTAAATACACCTTTTTTCCAACCTTTCCTTCACAAAATTTTTAAGTGAATTCTTATAGGTATCTATGTCAGACAATATATTATTCATTTCAACTTTCATAATAGTGGCGATCCATAACTACAACTCCCCCACCCTTATCTGCTGGTCATATCACTAAATCTTTCTTAATTCTAGGGAACTAATCCCCTTCTGGATAAATTCTAGAACACAAATGGGTTTATATCGCAATTGTCTAATGTCAGTTTCTACCAGATTCTTAAATACCTCAATGTAGTGATTAGAGTATGGGAATTAAAAGTAGAATTTGTCCTAAGCGGCATATGGCTAAACCTTTCTATGACCCCCCCCCTTCGCTTGCCTTAGTATTAGGTCAACGTAGAGAAGAGTAATATCTCTTAATAATAAGCCTTTGTATAAACTTATCAAGATCAATAAAAGTATGACATTTATTTTTAACCGGGGTAAATGCAAGTCCTAGATCCAGTACTCTTTTTTTTCTTAAATTCCCTCAAATATTAAAAATACCAGCACCTACCATCTCCTTCCCCTTCCTAAGTTGTCTGCCTCTGCCCTTCTCTCTAGACCAACTCACATTGTACCTGGCTCTGTTGGGGGTTTCAAGGTGTATCCTGCCTCCCTCTTCAGGCTCCCCTGATACCCCCTTCTTCCCATCCCAGCATTCTTCCCATCCCATATGAAGTTGAGGGATGATGATCCCTTCTGGTATTTTCTAAAAAAGGGCGAGTGTTGTTAAAATTCCCCTGATTTGTTTCCAATTCAGAGAGGAGTGGATGATATTTTTGTGACACAGGGACTGCAAATTCGTCTCCAGTTCATCCTTAATCATTTTAATATTAATTTCTAGTAGTTCTTACTTTCTCCTCTTTCTAGTCAATAACAATTGTAAAAGCTCCTCTGAATGACGGAAGAAAGTAAACCAGTCTTTCATAGATTCTGAATCTTTAAGTCCATCGGTGGGACATCCCATTTAAGGCTTCTGGGCATCAGTCCTTCCTTTAAATACCTCCCATGGGTGAATAAATCCCACCATAAAATAACAAAAGCGACTGACAATGGGAATTAAGGTCCTTGATGGTTATCCCACAACAAACCAACCATTATCTGCCTACACGGCCCCCCAGCCGCACGACACCGCCTCAGGGACTTTGCAGTATAGCAGCAGATACCAAGTCACTAATGACCCAACCCGTTAACACAGGGATGCCATACCGGAGACGGCTCCCCACTCAATTAAAAGTCAACTGCACATGTTGCTCCTAATACCCGGCCATGGCACCTGAGACGTGACCCCTTGCGACTCGGGTGCTCCTCCACACCCAAAAGGCTTGCTGTATGCCACTCTGAATACCTAAAGGCCACATATCAACCCCAACTGCAGTAAGATGCACCCCAGTACCTCTCAAACACAGCCCTGGGTCTCTTCCACTTCCAAATGGCGAATGGCCAACCCACCATTGCGGACAACAAAACAGGCCACCTCCTTATTCACCTGAATACGAACCTTGTTCCGCTTCGCCACGGATCGGGGCCAAACTCCAAGAGGAGCAGGCAACAATATCAGACCCAACAACATCGTATCAGAAAAAGAGGCATGCAAACGCAAACAAAAAACCCTCAATGTCTCTCATGGACCGAAGTCCGAAGTCCCTCCGGTGACCTGTCCAAATGGATGATGTGATGAAAAAGCCTGCCCCACAGCATACCAGCACACCTATCCACTGCACATTCACCCGACTCGGCAGAAAACCAAGCTTCCTACCATCCGGCCTAACATCGGCTCCCTGGGTACCCCCAAAACACATAGGAACAACCTAGAACCCACCAGGCAGCTAGGAAATCCGTAAAGAAAGAAAACAACAAACAACCGTTGCACACCAAAATAGCACAACACCCCCCACAGACACACAGCAACCTAGCCAAGAACAACATAACCCTGTGTCCCGAGAACTTACAAAAAGATGAGGGCAAATGTACAATCTGCATCTGTTATATTCCCACCTGCCAATAGGCTTAATCACATCTTCACTCAGGCCCCAACGGGCTGCTTTCGTCGCCACTCCAATACAAAAAGAACAGGGAGGAATATTCTGCTGCTACCAGGCGAGCAGCCTCAAGGCATTGGAAAAAGACCCTACCAACTAGCACCAAGATAAGGCAGAGCCATCCGCATGTATCAAGAAAAGGCTTCCAATAGTAGGCAGCAAGGCCGAGAAGTCGCAAACTGCCCGAAGCAGACAAGCTGGCAACTGTGCCATTGGAAAACGAACCACCAACATACCCCTCTTCCAGATAAGTTGTCGAACAGTGAATAAAAGTTGTCGAACAGTGAATAAAAAGGCAAAAAAAATTCTTAGGCCAACTGAAACATCCCTGAAATGCAAACCCCCAGAACATTCGTGGTACCACTGACCAACTCCCCAATACGCATAGTACCATAAAAGGTGAGCGCAAAGGCAGCTTGCAAAAGATCCCACTCATATGGTGAATAGCAAACTGTACAAAGTTCAGAAAGTAGTAACAAACCTCAAAAGAAAACAGGCCTGCACCGATCCGGACGCCAACACCCCTACCAGAAACCCTTTATAGCCTGCCACACCAAAAATTGCTGCGTAGAATCGGTACTGCAAGACAATTTGAACAAAAAAACAATCCCAACAACTTGCGGTTCAGCATGGAAACAGAAAGCCCACTGGCAAAGTTAAAGCCTATAAAGAAGAGTAGAATGGTTAATGAGTCCACGTCCGAAAAACAACCACCCACGTCACACACCCAACTCGCACCACTCCTGCCAAAACCGCAGCATAATGCCGACCCGCTAGATCAGGCAACTGACTGCTGAATAAGTCCACACTCTATCCCAAGACCACATTACAAAGAGGATCGGGTCAAGCACACCCCTGCTGCTCCCCTACCGGTGTCAACAAGCAATTTTGTCCCACTGGAATCGAGAAAAAGAATCAGCAATAGAAGTAGTCAAACCCGACAAATGAACAGCATACACAAGAGCATTTAATTGCAAGCAAGTCTAAACCAAATGAAGGAAAAAATGAATGACAGGAGGCTCCACACCGTGTGCAGGTGTCTATACATGAGGACCAAATGTGTGACCACACTAGACAAGGTTTATGAGCACACAGTTTATTAAACACACCAAAATCATAAAAACACAAACAACCCCACCAACACCCACAAGTATCAAACAATAACTAACTAAATGCAAACAACCAAACCACATACAAAAGGGCAAGTGAAATCGGGGGAGCACGGCAACACAAGGGGAGCCACGGAGCAATGGTCAGGGTACAAGGGGGCACCAGGACTCAGGAAACAGGACTCAGGTAATTGCGACGATACTGTGGTACCAGGCTCACTGCAGGGAGGGATTAAATACCCTCCCAGGTAACACCAGGTGGGGCTTAATTGCAGAGCCACCTGCAGGTGAGCCCTGGAGCTGCAGGTCCTGGTTCCAGCATCACAGCACCACCCGGAGGTGCTCAAGTGCCAGACAGCCACTGACTGCCCAGAGACACCTGCAGATGAGCACTGCAACTGCAGGATCTGCTCCAGCTCCACGGTGCCACCTGGAGGTGTCCTGGTCCCTGACAGAGGCGCTTCAGCCGACCACTGTTAATACATGAGACAACCCCTGTGATATTACCATGGCAAGGACTCTCTTATGTAGAAATGAGACAAAACGATAGGAACAGGTACCAAAAGGACAAGGTTTTTTCAACAAACTGGCTTCCCCTAAGAATAAGGGCCAAGAACCTGCACACCACTTGCCACCAAAATAAGCCCCCAAAACAGCACAAACCAGCAGCATCAGGGTTGGAGACAGCTCCATCTATCCCAATGAATACCCATTTTTGTTTCTGGGATGTCCTCCCACACACCCAGATCGTCCCTTAGTTCTTTCGACAACCGGATGTGATGGTGTGGCACAGTCACGCCAGCTGTGGCCGCCACCAAACGTCAAAAATTGCACTGCATCGGAATAATGTGGCAGGCAAAGTTCAACTTGCCCAGCAGGGACTGCAACTGCAATGTGTTTTCCATGCGTACCCAGAAACTTCACGGTGGTCGCTGGACCTTCCGTGTCCTTTGGAGACAACGAAATGCCGAACATTCCTGCCATGTGACCCAAAGTGGACAAAAAAGGCCAAACAAATAAGGGCGTCCGGTGGCCCAATACACAAGAAGTCATCAAGACAATGAATAACTGACTCCAAACTAGCAAAATCACGAACTACCCTCACAACAAAAGAGTTCAAACGTTCAAAAAGGCACAAGAAATGGAACAGCCCAAATGTAAACAATGGTCAACATAAAATTAAAAAATAAAGGCCTTCCCACCGGCAACCAAGCAAACAAAACTGGTGGGGTGAACGTGCAACAATCAAAAAGCTGCGTCAATATCAAAACTTCGCAAGCAGGGATCCCCTGCCACAGGGACGCACCCGAGAAACCTCAGCATCAAAAGAGAAATAACTGACCGACCACAGATCGGGGAAATCTTGGACGAACAAGAAATACAGAAAACCATGAGAAAAACCTTCGACAAGGAACTGCGCAGCTGCCGAATCAATATACCTATTTAGCAATGGCAGCATCTCTTCCACCATTACTGGCGTCCTCCCTTTTTCCTGAAGAATCTCGGGCACGCCTATTACCTTCCCTGAAACAACGCGTAGAGGGGTGGGAACCCCCACAGCTGGAACATCCATGTTGAAATGGCTGGAGATGCCAAAACGACAAGCACCCTTAGTGAACTGCCAGCTTTAACCCTACTTCTTGGTGGCCCTGCTTCATTGGCGGCCGGTTGTCCCGCAACAGTGGCACCCCCAGCCCCTCCCAAAGAAAAGCTGTGAAGCAGAACGCAAAGAAGGCCTAACTGTCATTCGCTGTCTAAATTGTTCAACAGCGTAGCCAAGCCACTCCCCCGCAAACCCGATGGGGCCTCACCTATGAAGTCCAACTGTCCAAAAAGGAAGGAGCAAAAATTGTCAACATATTTGCCCATCAAAATGC
>NW_017307199.1:101358-101693 GCF_000935625.1 Nanorana parkeri
CAGCCAAACGCACCCCATCCACCTCACAATCATCAGAGACCACCACACTAGACAGCCCCATCTCCCCCCAGGAGGCGCAAAAAACCAAGACCCGCCAGGAAATGCAGTGGAAGGGGGGGGGGAAGCCACCCACAATGATGAGGGAACAGCAGAACATGCCTCATATCTTGCTAAAAGGTTCTTAAAACCCAGTGAAGAAAGAGTGCAGAATGGAAACCTGTGGCTCTATGGAAGATGAGGATCCTGGCCCTAGTGGAGGAGGGGGGAGCAACCAGCACGATCGAATAAGAATGTGGAACAGTCATCCCACCTACAGCCTGCAGGCACCCCCCCCC
>NW_017307199.1:101752-118705 GCF_000935625.1 Nanorana parkeri
CTCCCTACACTAGAACCACATCCACACCCTGTTGACAGAAAATGCAATGGCATAGAATAAATAGTGTATGGCTAATTGCTCTGCTCACCAGGCTGCCTAAGGAGAGCCTCCTGACCAGCCGAACATCTGGATCCAATGCTGAAGGATCATCCTGTGGGCTGTTGTAGCTCACCTCCTCTTCTGATCTGGAAACCAGGGCAGCCAGGGAAGTAGCCGCAGTGACATCATGTCCCCCCTGGGGAGTGGCATCCAGCTGCATGGAGAGATGACCGGCCCTGGGTGCAGGCCGCTGCACACTGCTCCTCACACCAGCCATGTCTGAGGATCGATGGTCACCTCCTGGCTTTGCCTGAGCTAGTAAAATCGTGCCATTCTCACTCCAGCCAGCAGAGGGCTCTCCGGAAGCATTTTACACTCTGGATCGTTCAGAGCCTCTACCATCAGCAGGAGCAGGCGACGAGTGTGGGAAACACTTCCCACCTGTGGCAGGGCTATTTCATCGATGGGCCCTCCCCCTGGCAGGAGCATCGCCAAGGGAGAAGCCCGCAGGCTCTGGGAATGATGGAAGGGATGCCTTTGGGGCACCACCAGATTGCCTCCCGCACGTGGGTCCCAACGATGACGGGGATTCCTCCCGGCAGCACCAACAGCCACAGCAGTGCTGTGCTCAGCTGGGGTGGCCGAAGGGTCCCTGATGGGGCTCCCACAGCGGCGCAGGACCCTTGGGGGGGCAGATGGGCTGAGGCGTTCAGGAGGGTGGGCCCTCCTAGCATGTGTAGCCCTAGGAAGCGCGGCACTCACAGTAACTGACTCCCGCATCCTCCCCAGCTGCTCCTGCAGCCAGGGAAACCTATTGGTCAGAGCTGCTGCCATGATCTGAGCCAGCATGTCCTCTAATTCGCATGTGTTTTACTTTTTCAGGAAGCAGATGAAGAGAAAGCCAAGAGGGATGCTGCTTCCATGTTGCTGACTCCGTCTGTATCTGGAAATTTCTTTCCTCAAGGATCCACCTATCACTCCTCTTATCTCCCTGACCAATCGGGTAAGTTTTCCTACTTTTAACCTCCCCTTATCTATATGAACAAATTAACCAGAGTATCCCTCCCTTTTGCCTCTACAAACCCAGTCATGCAGGCCTTTACACAGACACCTCCGTCTGCTGCTCCAGGCCTATCTTAAGAAACAGTGTAACCAAGTAGTGCAAAAAACAAAATCCATAATAATATAAAAATTCTCATAAAATGTCCATATAAAAAGTGACAAAATCATCCACAGTGTTCGTGTAAAAAAATGAAAAAAAATCCACTCACCAGACTAATAAGACATATAATTTCAATAATTCATAAAGAAAAAAACAAAATCATGAGCAGCATATATAAGAGGATAATAAGTAGGGATGTCCCGATACCACTTTTTCAAGACCAAGTACAAGTACTTCCCCTCATGTACTTGCCGATACCAATTACCGATACTTTTTCTTAAAGGGACAGGTGACTTTAAATGATCCATAGTACAACTACATGTTATGTACTATGGATCCTGATTTAACCTATTCATGTTAGCAGGGGAGAATTGTAACTCTATTGCTGTAGTGTAGTGTAGGTGTGTGCTGTATATATGTACTACATATACAGTACACACCTCCAGTACACTATAGCAATAGATTTACAGCTAGCCCTGTCCCAGCTTCCCTCACTCACAGTTTCATTCCGCTTCCTGTTGCCTCTTGTAGTTGGCGCTGGGCAGGATCGCTGCATCGCGTCTTGGTGCTCAGCCTGTGGGAGGCGCTTACAATTCTGCCCTGCTGATATGAATAGGTTAAATCATGATCCATAGTATACAATATGTACTGTGGCAGTGTAAGCCAATGCCACGGTGGAGGATGGCGACCTTGGCACCCAGGACTCTCAGCCAAAGGGGCTGAGAGGGTCCAGAAAGTAAAGCATGTTATAAGGAAGAACCTGGCTTTTCAGGTTATTCCAGGTTTTCCTATTTGCAGCTGGGATCTGGAGCTCTGGAGATTTCGTAGAGCTCTGGGTGGGATGAGATCTCCAGTCCTGGGGCCAGGTGTTGCCAATGACCAGCCTGGGCTAATCAGGTGGCTGAGAGCAGCCTTATCAGGAAGCCAGCCCAGTGCTCAGGGGAGTGTTGGAGTTGTGTGTGTGCAGGGAGCACACGGACACAGACCCCCTCGGGTGTGTGCTGGACGCACACGGAACAGCCAGGGGTGGCTGGGAGCGGTCAGGAAGGTCGGTGACCCTAGGACCTGCGGTACAGACTGCTGGGAGAGCAGAGTGAGTGCCCATGAGGGGAGAGGTCAGGAAGGTCGGTGACCCTAGGACCTGTGGTACAGACTGCTAAGAGAGCAGAGGGAGGGCTCACGAGGGGTGAGCAAGCGTGAGTGTCTTGAAGCTGTGGGAAGCTAAAAGACTGTCTTATGTTGCTGTTTCAAGCTATTTTGTGTTTGCCCTTTTAATAAACTGCATTCTACTTGATTTACCTGGACTACAGTGGAGTGTCCTTGTTACAGTACATAACATGTGGTTGCACTATGGATCATTTATCCTATTCATGTTAGCAGGAGATAATTGTAAATCTATTGCTACAGTGTATTGGGAATATGTACTGTACATGACATGTACTACATATAGAATACACTGCAGCAATAGAGTTACAATTATCCCCTGCTAACATGAATGGGTTAAATGATCCATAGTACATAACATGTAGTTGTACTATGGATCATTTAACCCATTCATGTTAGCAGGGGAGAATTGTAACTCTATTGCTGCATTGTATTGGGAATACGTACTGTACATGTGCTACATATGGAATACACTGCATTAATGGAGTTACAATTCTGCAATGCTAATATGAATGGGTTAAATAATCCATAGTACAACTACATATTATGTACTATGGATCATTTAACCCATTCAGATTAGCAGGGGATAATTTTCCCCATCAAGTAACTCTATTGCTGCAGTGTATTCTATATGTAGTGCATGTACAGTACATTTAGAATACACTGCAGCATCAAATTCTTGGTGTTTACACAAAACACTAAGCCAAGGCCCCATCTCACTTACTGTTGCCTCACGATGTTCCTCACACATGAGGACGTCATCGGCGCTAAGCTGAAGAGGAGCGTTGCGTCACTGCTGCTCTGGTGGGCAGCGCCCAAGGTGGGGTCCTCTGGGCAGAAGCCGACCTCCTGCTCTGGTGGGGTCCTAATTTAGGTGGTCGGCGTCTGCCCAGAGGACCCCACCTGGAGCCCCGCCCACCAGAGCAGCAGTGACGCGATGCTCGGCGCGGGGAGTAAAGAAAAAATATATATAGTGAATGCTTCGGCGCTATGTATCGGGGCATTTTTACAAGTACATGTATGCCCTGTTTTGGTCCCGATACTTGTGTCGGTATCGGGACATCCCAAATAATAAGTGATCTCTATAAAATCATCTGGTCCAAAAAGATCCTTCAAGCAATTCCTCCAAGATATTAGGCAAATAAATCCAGATCTCTCAATTATTCATATAAATCAGAATGGCGGGCAGTAGACACAAGGAGATAAGCGATCCTCAGATAAACGCAAAGGCTATTCCTCCAAGATGCCACACAGGACCATGACCGTACTCAAAAAAGAAAGAACTCCAATAGTGAAGTACATAACATCAAGTTTAATAATGGATATAAATAAACACTTACCAGATGGCCATAGTGTATAAGCATGTAGCAAACAAACAGTCAACCTGTTTTTAGGAGCGGAGTCAGAACTGATGACTCCCACTAAGACTTCCTACATGGGTAACCCCAGTACGTGCCTGAACCCAGTCCCGACGTGTTTCGTCATGCAGACTTTGTCCAGGGAAAGGCAGACGTACTGAGGTTCAAACATCACTCTATTTATATCCTATATCCACCCCAAAGTCACGGGAGGATTAATTAATCACTCAACAGCTGCTTGTAATACCTCTTATGATAAATGATGGAACTCAGCTGCGGAAGTCTTTTAAACACAAATTTTACTGCACGGTAAATGACAGTCTCTATAGGTAAGGTTATCGCAGTAGTAATCTTTGCATCACATAACAGGATTGAAGCAATATGTAAAGAAACAGTTGTAATGTTATCCTCACATCACAAGGTGAATGTTTGAAGTCAATGAGCAGTAGTAGTCAGGTGTAATGTTAACTTCACATCACAAGATTTAGCAATAGCTTGAAATAGCTTGTAGCAGTAGAAGGCAATTGTATTGCTGGATTAACAGCACAAGTTTAAAGTCATTATGGCTGTGTGCATATCATCAGCTGTGGCATTGAATACTTGCTGTTAGTTGCACTCAGGCTGCTATGGTGAATCCTCCAGACTGTGGCTGATTGCTGGCTGTGGAAGCTGAAGTGCAGTGTCTAGCTTGCAGTCTTGGTGCACCAGGAGTCACAGCAGGCTGAAGTAAGCAGAAGTATTTGGAGGGTTGAGGTAGGAGGCTAATGAGCCTATTCAGTGGCAGGAAGGAGAGCAGGGCTGCTCAGAACTTGCCCAGCCACCACATCCATTGCAGGAACACTGGACAAGTGAATTTTCGTGGCTTAAGCCAAGGAGGGGGCGGAGCGGCATGATGTCAGCGGACAGTGGGCGGAGTCACCCTCTGGGTCTGAGATGCCAGAGAGGTACGTATCCTGGATCTATTACACTGCTACAATCGTTCCGTTCCACAGCAACACCAAGCAAGACATATGAGACAACTACAGACCTTAAATAAAGAATAAAAGTAGCAATAAACAAAAATTTAAAAACTTAATAATGAAAAAATTAAATAATATAGTAAAAAATTAAATACATACAAAACAATACTCCCTAATATCCTAACAAAAAAATATATAAAGAAAGAATAAGAAAATCAAGAAAGAAGTAATGACCTTCTAAATTTTCTGAATTGTATACAGATTAATGATTATAATATTAGTTTTACCATAAATAGGGGAGGAAAAACTTTTTAGATTTAAATATTTTAATTGAAGGGGGTATCTGTACAAAAACTTACTTTAAACCTACAGACAGAAATGGGTATTTACCTGTCATCATCCGAATTGGGTAAACAATATACCGAAGGGTCAGTTGATACGAATTCGTCGTAATTGTACACACCAACGTGACTATGAGGAGCAGAGATTTTTGGAAAAAGGTTATAAAGGAGACAAAATGAGGGAAATAAATCGATCCATTCACGATATGGATAGAAACACCTTGCTGAATAAAGAAAAAAATTAAATGGAGGGTGAATGGCCATTATCTTTTATTACTGATTACTCTGCACAATACAGAGAGGTAGAAAACATTATTTTCAGGCACTGGAATATTTTAAAAAGAGATAGAATCATAGGCCATCTCCTCCCTACAAAGCCAAAAATGTTATATAGAAAAGCCCCTACCTGTTGCACCAGGAAATGTTTGGTGGAATCATAAAACCTGGATAACTTGAAAAGAAAAGTCAGGCCAGCCAACTTGTGATTCATCATAGCTACAGAAATTCGGCGTGCAAAATTCAAACCTACAAACAAAAGCAGAGCAGTTAAACGGTCACCCTCGGAAAACGGCCATGTAGAATGGCCACCATGTAGAAGGGACCACCGACCGACGGATAAGTCCAGAGACTACTCCAACACAATGCTCCAGAGATGATTGGGACAGGTGTGGCCTTGCCGCTCCACGTCCGGTGCCAACAAGCGAAACCTGTCCCACTGGATTCGAGAAAGAATCAGCGAGAGAATTAGACGAACCTGGCAATTGAATAGCGTAAACTAATGTATTCAATTTCAAGCAAGTTAAAACCAAATAACGCAAAAGGCGAACCACTGGAGGCGAATCGGCCGACACTATAATACACGACACAACCCCCATGTTGTCACAGTGAAAACGGACCCACTTATTCCTGAACGAATCTCCCCAAACGTCGACTGACAACACGGTGGGGAACAATTCCAAAAGAACGAGATTCCTCACCAAACCAGCTTCCCCAGGACGGGGGCCAAGGGCCCGCACTCCATTCACCTGCGAAATAAGCCCCGAAACCGAGGGATCCCGCGGCATCGGTAAAGAGATCCAAGTCAGCGTTGGAGATGGCAGCGTCCATCTATAGAGAACGACCATTGTAGGAGATGAAAAATTCCTCTTAAATGCACAAAACATCCCCGAGAACTTTTGACAAACGAATGTGATGAGTGGGAACAGTAACGCCGGCCGTGGCAGACGCCAGGCGGCGACTAAAAAACACCGCCCATCGGAATTATGCGGCACGCAAAATTCAATTTACCGAGAAGGGACTGTAATTGACGCCGCTCAACCTTTTTAGCCCCACGCACTTGCCGTACAGAAACGAGCAAGACTGACAATGTTTCCAAAGGAAGACGGCATTCCATGGCCATTGTATCTATTTCAATGCCCAAAAACTTAGGCATTTGGGAGAAGGACCCTCCGTCTTTTCAGGGGACAGCGGAATGCAGAACAAGGCCCCCACGTGGTGAACAGTAGAAAGCAGGGTTAAACAAATGGAGGAATCTGGCGGACCAATACACAAGAAGTCATTGAGGTAAATAACGGACTCCAAACCTTGCGACATCACGAACCACCCATTCCACAAAAGAGCTAAATAGCTCAAAAAGGAGCATGAAATAGAGCAGCCTATAGGCAGGCAACGGTCAACGTAAAAACGGCCTGCCCATTGACAACCAAGTAAATGAAAACTATCATGGTGAACCGGTAACAGGCGAAAGGCTGGCCTCGATGTCAGTCTTTGCCAGTAATGACCCCCTGTCGTATTGCCGTCAAAAGAGGTGTAACTGACTGAACACAAGTCCGGATCTATAGCGTCATTAACAGAAGAGCCCTTTGGGTAGGACAGGTGGTGTATGATCCGAAATTTGTTTGGCACCTTTTTGGGAACAACGCCCAGCGGAGAAACCACCAGACCATCCAAAGGCGGAACTGAGAAGGGGCCGGCCATCCATCCTAAACGGACCTCTTTTTCCAGTTTAAACGTAACCACCTCCGCATGTCGAAAAGCAGATTGTAAGTTTTTTAACGGGAAGGGGAGAACTGCAGAAGAACAAGGGATAACAAACCCCTAAGTGAAAACCCTTAAGGAGGAACCGCGCAGCAGCCGCATCGGGAAACGTACTTAGAAACTGTGACATCTTTTCCACCATCACCGGCGTCGTCCTTCTTACGCGAAGATTCTCTGACACGGCCCTTGCCCTGCTTGAACCAACGGGAAAGGGGGTGGGAGCCGCTACAGCCGCAACATTCATGTCGAAAACGTCAGGAGGTTCCAAAACGGCATGACCGCCCGATAAACTGCCAGCAGTAACCCATTTTCTTAGCGGCCTGTTGTCCCGAGCTGGATGAACTCCCGGCCCCCCCAAGAAAGGGCTGAGGAGCCGTGTGTGCTGGGGTCATAAGACGCATCTAAAGGCTAATGTCTGTATGGTCCCACCGCAAAGAAGGCCTAACCACCTTACGCTGGCGGAATTGCTGGTCGTAGCGGAGCCAGGCTAGTCCGCCGTAAACCCGCTGGGCCTCACCGATAGAGTCCAGGTAGCAGAACAAGGCAGAGCAATGTTCTGGGGCCTTTTCCCCTATGGCTAGAATAGCAAAGGCCTGAAGCCAATTAGAAAAAGTACCAGGAATTAAACGGTAACGTCGCTTTTCTTCCACCTCAGTTTTGCTTTCGTCCGGCTTCCCTTTATACAAGTTAAACTTCTCTAAATGGGGAGTAGGGAAGAAATTTCGACGCAATCGTCCTTCCATATACGCTCTCTGACCTCCGTCTTTAAGTGCGCCCCTAAAGGTCCCTCAAAACAAACAGACCTCGCAACGAGCAGAATCGGCAAAACGCATCATTTCGCCCTCCTGATCCGCAGAAAACCCCCAGCAACTTCAACAACCAACCCCCGCCGGGCTGGAAACTCCCCCCGTAGATGTGAAAAGCCAAGGAACAAGGGAGTGCCGTTGTCGCAGATGGGGACGCAACCCACGCAGGAGTCGGCGATAAAGTAGACGAAGGCCCCTCGAACCTAGCCAACAGGTCCTTGAAATCTGTAAAAAAGGAATGAATAACTGACGTCTGTGGGGTCAAGGAGGACGAGGGAGGGGCTGTTAAAGGGTGAGACATGAGAGGCAAAACAGAAGAAGGCCGAGCGACCGCCAACCCTCCCGCTGCCTGACTACACGCTACCCCAGAGCTACCCGTTAAGCCCACGTAAGACATAGGCAATGGGAAAATAGAAGGCATGGAGCTGTACTCACCAGGCTGCGCAAGGAGGGACTTCTGACCAGCCGAAGTTCCGGATCCACTGGCGACGGGATGCTGGGGAGCTGGGTCATCTTGACGCCTGTCATCGCTCACCTCCCCCTCCGACCTGGAAGCTTGCTGTAGGGAAGCAGCTGCAGGGGTTTCTCCTTCCCCGCGTGGGGAGTGACGACTGGCTGCATGTGAGGAAGGCTGTCCTCCTGAAGCAGGGTGCTCCACACAGCTCCTCACACCAGCTGCAGCAGCAAACCGACGGCTGTAGTTAGGACTTCGGCCACTAGGTGGCGCTGTGGATCGAATCTTCGCTCTGTAACTAACAGAGCTGCAGCTGGCAGATCTGACAGGAGGTGAGGTCGGAGGAAGCCTCACCACCGCGGGGACACTGTTAGTATGCTGGGCCCTCCCGCTGCCAGGGGCATCGCCACATGGGGAGGCCGAGTGCTCCGGACAGGCAGATGGAGGAGGGAGGGTTACGAGTGGAGGCACATGGATCAGGTCTCCCTCCCCGCGGGTCCCGCCGTTGGCGGGGAGTCCTCCCAGCAGCACCGCCAGCTGAAGCAGAGCGGCGCTTTGCTGGGGTGGCTGAAGGGTCCCTGTTGGGGCTCCCATTGCGGCGCTGGACCTGGGAAGTGATGGAAGGGCTGAGGCGCTCAGGAGGACCGGCTCTCCTAGCACGTGTAGCCCTGGCAGGTGCTGTGGTGGGAGAGGCAGATGCCTGCATTGCTGTGAGCTGCTCCTGCAGCCACTGCCTGGCGGAGTATGCACACGTGCTTTGCAGGAGCTCTGTGCCCGCACATAATAGCCTTTTGGCAACATCTTACTGACCCAAATGAGGAAGAGCAGGAACCGGAGGTCCTCTAAATCCTCTGCCCAAGCGTAGAACACAGCCAAGTCGTGTTCCTCCATCAAAAGCTTCTTCGAGTGCTCCGACCACATGGAGCGCCAGACTCGTGGCAAGATGGCGGAGCCGCCCGATTCTCGTCCTGTGCGCATGGCAGCAGAGAGGCATAAGGACACTGCAGGTGAGTTGCTGGGAAATGTCTCACCCGGCTCTCAAGACTCAGCCGTGCCTACAAGCTGCAGCCCACCGGCCTCCTCTGCCTCCGTATGGTCCCCCTGAAGCTACATGTATTAGTGCATGGCAGACAGCCAAAGGGGACCCAGCCAGGTCTCTGTCAAGCCCATCACTGAGCCCATGTCTCCCTCCATCAGATGGGGCACTGTTCTCACTGGAACCCGGTTCCCCGACACCCATGCGGGCTGAGATGCGGACTGTTCCTCTCTTCCGCAGTCCTGGATGGCCCCCGCACAGGAAAATCCAGGGCCCCAACGCACCCCTAAATCACGTGATGCTGATACCACCCACGCTCCTAGTTGCCCCCCCTGGGCCACCAGCAAAGGATCCGTATGCTCCCGAGGGCCACTCCTTGGCAGCTGACTGTAATCCTGGCCCCAGCCACGCTCTGCCTTCTGATACTATGGGAACTCCCCTCAAATGCAAGTCAGGACTGGCTGCCCCATCCCCTTCATCTTCCTCAGATGTGGAGGCTGAGGATTTTGCCTCCTGGAAGGATTGTCTCAGGTCCACCGGGTACCTCTCAAAGCGCTTCTGTCGCTTACTATGTCAATATTCTTTCTTAGATTCTTGGCAGGTCTCTCATCCTTCAGAAATTTTTTTTTCTTTTTATTCCCCTGTGCACGGCACCCACACGAGATTAGACTACTTTTTCATAAACAATCCTATCCTAAGAAACATGGTAGATGCCTCTATAACAGGGGCCAAACTTCGACCCTCCAGCTGTGGTGGAACTACAAATCCCATGAGAGATTGCAAAATTCTCACAGCCACAGACATGACTCCCGGAGAGAGATGCATCATGGGATTTGTAGTTTCACCACAGCTGGAGGGCTGGAGTTTGGCTACCCCTGCACTATAGGTAACATTTCGTGGTCAGATAAGGCTTCCACAGAGCTGACTGTTCTAATTGACCCGACCTGTGCCAAGCAAAGTCATTGGAGACTGAACGACTCCTTAACCACTTGCCGTCCCGCCCGTTGTAAAAAAACGGACGGAACTGCAGTGCAGTATTGGTGGGCACTGCAGCATTGGTGGGCATTTTTTTTCTGCTCGCGGGCAGAAAAGACCCGACCAATGCAAACACCCGTTACCGGGTGTACCTCTAGATTGACTTTGGCAAGTGCTATTCACCAATATTTTGAAATTAATGAAGGGACAGTCCCTCTTCAGTCGACTCTATGGGAGGTGCATAAATCCACCATATGTGGTCATGCATCTGTTTGGCTTCAAGGATTAAAAAAGATCGGGCTCTGAAGGTTTCCCAACTTCGTCAAGAGATCTTGGCCTCGGAAGGTTGCCTCGCTCTCAAGCCCACCAAACGTACTCTTTGTGCATTGGTCCATTTGAGAGCGTCCCTACGCCATCTTTTAATACATAAAACTGAGGCTTCCATGCTGCATCTTAGGCAACGGTATTATGAGAAAGGCAACAAGGCCCACACTATCTTAGCATGTAAATTGACACTTGAAATGCAGAGCCGTCGTATCTCCGCTGTACGGGACTCTAGGGGAGTTTTACACCAGCACCCGGACCGGATTGCCATGATTGTTCATGAATATTATGAGCGCCTTTATAATTTAGAAGGCCCTGCTTTCCGAGATCCTGCTGGGACCGTGGAGTCCCATGCAGCGGACTTTCTTGAATATATATCTCACCAGGGCTGCGTACAGATGTCACCAGGGCTGTCTATGATCTCACCAGGGCTGTGTACGATCTCATCAGGCTGTATTCAGTTGTCACCAAGATGTATTGGCCCTATGCCCTGTGTAGGGACGCATCGATACCATTTTGTTCTCAAGTACTCGCCAATACCGATTGCTGATACCTTTTTTATAGTTTCACGTCTCTCCGCAAACCCTATATATTTTCTTGTGGTAATTTTAGATATGGCCTTGTAGGGGGAGAGATGTAGATAGGGTACTCGTAGTGAGGGGACCCATCCCTTGGTATATTGACCTTTTTTATAGTGTCATGTGACAGTTTTTCTAGAACAATACAGACTAATGATTTTTGGACAGTGGTGGAGTGCCAGGGCCCGGTCGCAGCTGCAACCCTGGTAGAGGGACTACAAATCCCAGCAATACATTGTAAAGCAATGCAGAATACCACCAGCTATAGAAGACTACAAATCCCAGCTATACATTATACAAATATGCAGAATACCACCATTTATAGAGTACTACAAAACCCAGCAATACATTATAAAGCAATGCAGAAAATATAAAACTACATAGGCTGTGTTGCTCTGGAGTGGCAGCCTGATGTCTCCAGGATCTCAGGTGGGCGGTGTGGGGTCTCAAGAGGGCCATTTGTGGTCCCAGGTGGGCTGTGCAGGCTCTCAGGAGACCGTGCAGGGTCTCAGGTGGGCTTTGCAGGTTCTCAGGTGGGCTGTGCATGTGCTCAGGTGGACTGGGCAGGCTCTCAGGAAGGCTGTGCATGAGCTCAGGGGGGCTGGGCAGGCTCTAAGGAAGGCTGTGCAAGGTCTTAGGTGGGCTGTGCAGGGTCTTAGAAGGGCTGTGTGGTGTATCACCAGGGCTGGGTGCGGTGTTAGGAGGGTTGTGTGGCATCTTACCTTTGGTGCGGTGGCAAGTGGCGGGAAACCACAGGAAGGAGGAGGTGGAGAACCCGGGACCTTACGGCAGCCGCTTGTGTTTAAAAATATTAAGCGCTGGTATCAGGGCTTAGTATTGGGGCATTTTTACATGTATGAGTACTCGTGAAAATGCCCAGTATCGCCACCGATACTGGTATGGGTGCATCCCTATTAATTAATATATACTTGGGAGCCTGGTCACTATGGGTTAATTCAGCTATTAAGTAGAATTGCCACTGAGAGGTTAACACTCATACATTGGCAAGTGAGCACTGAGAAGATAACGCATATGCTTTGGACTTGGATAGGCTGATTTCCCAGCTCAGGGAGGTTGCTGCTTCCCGGGGTGCTGACTGGGTGCAGTCTCAGGTCTCGGCTGCACTCAGGGGGTTGTTCCTTCCCCCCTCCAGGGATCAGGGCCTTTACACCGGAGCACCTCAGTCCAGACGTGGCCCCTCTGGCTTGGTGTCGACATGGGAGCCCAAGCAGGGACCCTCTGGGACCTCCAGCGAAGTGACCCACTGCTTCGGCTGGCAGGAGGCCCAAGAGGAATCCCCGTCTGCGGCGGAAACCCCCTACGGGCAGCGTGGTATCGTTGATGGTGCGGCTGCTTCCCCTGGCGAGGTTCCAGTTGGGGGCCTGCCTGTCGGGGGAGAGTCGTGGCTTCGGCCTTGCGTGTGCTGATGGCACCTCAGAATCCTCGGGAGGCTTTAGTGTGTGGCCTGCGGGGCAGAGCATGGAGACTCAGGGCCCCAGCATGGTTGCCCTGCTGCTGCCTGTCCGGATTGACACGGAGGGAATGTCCCCGGCCTCAGTGGTGATGCCATCAGCAGCCGCCGTCGGATGGCAGAAGAGAATCAGCCCCGAGGGCGTCCCTGGCTCCTGTGGTGGCTGTGACCTGCGGTGTTCGGTCAGAGTGTGAGCTGTCTGCATTGGATAATGGTGAGATGGAGGAGCTGCAATCGTCTGGGGTGGCTTGATCAAGGGCTGTGGGGCTTCCTAGCCTTCATCAGCTGTGTAAGTGCCCTTTTATCACTATGCCTGCTACGTCTGTGTGTAGGGTGGCTGCTGCGGCTGGGTCGAGCATGGGTTTTTTGTGCTGGCTAGGGGGGAGGTGCAGGTGGTGCTCCAGGGGTTTCAGGAGTTGCTTTGTTGTTTTTCACATGGTGCGTTGGGGGCCCCTTCTCCTGTGGTGCCATGGATGTCTGCAGGGTTCCCGGCTGTGTCGGAGGTGTCGCTTGCCCCTCCCTCTTCCCTTGCTGGTGGGGTTTCCTCTGGGCAGGCTGCTGTCACAATGGTTTCTCAACCTGCTGCAGGTGGGTCGTCAGTGGCAACGGCAGGAGTTGAGAAGGAGGCTAATCGTGTGCCTTTGGCGGATGCGGCAAAGTGTATGTTTGTTTTGGGGACCTGTGATGGACTCCCTGATACCCCGACTGGATATCTCCATCTTAAGGCTGTTCCCTGGGTGCTGGAACCAGAAGAAAGTGAATATAGCATGGACTTAGCCCAAGAATCAGACAATACTGACTTTTGAATAGAAACATGAACTGGTTTATTGAAGAAAGCACACATAGTTTATACCTCACAGAATCAGATAAGAGTTTAATGTGTTATCTTGAACAATTCCCTCCCCCAGAGAGCCAGGTGCCTGCATTGGAATTACTTAAAGTGACATTAAACCCTCAGATTTTTTAACATAAAACAATACTGTAATGTGTGCCTTGCTGTAATCCATGGTTGTTTCCCTTCTCTTTGCTGCTCTTCCTTTTAAATACAACCTTGTGGGTCTATGACAGTTCTCATGCTCTGCAGAACTTCTGTTTTGCAGCAGATTGCCTTGTCTCAGGAATGGATACACGGTGTCTGTGTATACGTTTGTATAGGCTTGAAACCCGAGCCAACACTACAGGAAGAGGCCCTGAGCTGAAAAGGGAAGTTTTTCCCAAGCATGAGAAGACATAAGGATTTAAAAGGAAGAGCAGCAAAGAGAAGGGAAACAACCATGGATTACAGTAAGGCACACATTACAGTATTGGTTTATGTTAAAAAATCTGAGGGTTTAATGTCACTTTAAGCACAGGCACTCTTTGAACATAATGAATGTCCTTAATCAGATGAGAGCTTGATCACATTAACCTAAATAATGCCCACTCCAAACAGCCTGCTGCCTTCACAGAAATACTTTTAGCAGAGATGGCTTAAGAAGTCAAATAGTGACATGCTCTCTGTGTAGATAAAATATTAAACAGGAACACACAGCAAACAAAGTTCTCTGGGGTAATAAATCTCTGATGCCCTAGGTCCGTCACAGGACCCACCTCAAGCCTGAGGTGAAGGAGAGGATTTGGACAGGGGACTACGTGGAGCTCGTTACTGCTGCTGGATACGTTTAACTAGTTTAACCCGGACGAGAGGCAAGAAGGAGGAGGAGAAGCATAGGTATCGGTTGATTCGGTGTACTTTTAGTAATTGGTTACAGGCATTTGCTATTTTAGCGAGTGTTGTTGACGAACAGGAACCAGAGAATTATTCAGCTTTGTTGTGTTATCTGGACGCTATTAGTGAGGCACATTGGGTTTACAGTGGGGTGGCGTGGCTTCGTTATTATGAGCAATTTCACCAACATAAAGGCGTTCAGCCTGAGCTTTGTTTGGATCATAAGGTTTTTATTTTGTGGATATTGTTGATGGCATTGTCTCGGATGGGTAAGCTGTTTTTTTCCAGTGGGGCCAGCGGTGCCTCTACTTTTGGACAACCGGCCCTTAAGAAGGGGTTATGCTGGCAGTTTAATGAAGGGTCGTGTCGATTGAGCTCTGTAAAGCTCTGTAAATGATGTTCCAGGGATGCTGCTGGTAAGAGGGATGACTCCGGTGAGGGTGGAAAGGATGCGTCCTTTCTTAAGTAGATACCCTGATCGGCGGGGCTCTTGGAGGAGCGGTTTATGGATGGATTTCCTATTCCTTGCTTAGCGTGCCTCTGGTGGCAGAAAATTTGTGCTCGGCTCTTCGTTATCCTTCGGTGTTTCCAACAAGCTCCGTAAGGAGGTGGCCTTGGGCCGTATGGTTGGTCCTTTTTCTTTCCCTCCTCTTCCGGATTTGGCGGTGTCGCCTTTGGGTGTGGTCTCCAAGAAGGAACCTGGGTAGTTTTGTTTGATTCACCATGTCTCCTACCCTCTGGGGGGGTCAGTGAATGTGGCTATTGACCCTCAGATTTGCGTGGTGACATACTGTATACTTCTTTTGATGCGGCCATCTCTTGGGTTTGTCGTTATGGTCGGACGTCCTGGTTGGCTAAGTCGGACGTCCTTGTTACCGGTTCATCCACGGAGTTTTCATCTGTTGGTTTTTTTCATGGATCATTGACTGCCTATGGGCGGCTCTATTTCTTGCGCTTTCTTTGAACATAGGAAAGCATTGTGATGCGTTTTTGATGCAGGGATGAATTACCATCAAAAACACTTTAATTCTTCAATTTAAAGTTTATTTACAATCTAAATACAAATTAATACTGAAATCACTATTTGTTATACCTTATTTATTTACACTGTAAGTTATTTTTTAGGAAGCTGTTATTCATGCTAAGTTACATATCTGTTTATGTAACTGAAATAAACAGTTTAAATATCAATAATTTCCGTGTAATTTATTCACTTTCCTCAAAATAACCTGGGGCGGGAGGGGGGGCACAATTTTCTTGCCCCGGGCACAAAAGAAGAAGCCGAACAGCCGGCTCGATGCCGATTGGTTAGAAAGACGGCTTCACGGCCAATCAGCATGGAGCCGGGTTCCTGGCCAATCATGAAACCGGGCGGTATGTCTTTACCCACCGCCCGGCTTCCTGATTGCCTGGGAAGGCCTGCTTCATGCCACCGGAAGCACCAGTATCGGCGAGTACCAAAAGCAAAGTATCGGTACTCGTACTCGATACCAAAAAAACGATACCAAACGATACAAAAAAAACGGTATGAGTGCATCCCTAGTGCAAAGTTTACATTGGTGCTGGTCTGAGATCTGCCATGCATTGGTGCTGATCTAAGGTTTGCAGTGCAGTGTGCATTGGTGCTAATCTGAGGTCTGCCGTGTAATGGTGCTGGTCTGAGATCTGCCGTGTAATGGTGCTGGTCTGAGATCTGCCGTGCAATGGTGCTGGTCTGAGGTCTTGCATGCATTTGTGATGGTCTGAGGTCTTCCGTGCATTGGTGCTGGTCTGAGGTCTGCTGTGCCTTGGTGCTGGTCTGAGATCTTTCATGCATTGGTGCTGGTCTGAAGTCTGCTGCGCCTTGGTGCCGGTCTGAAATCTGCCGTGCATTGGTTCTGGTCTGAGGTCTGCCGTGCAAAGTGTGCTTTGGTGCTGGTCTAAGGTCAAATGAAAGTAACACCCTACACGTCAGACATAGCACAACTGAGCCAAAAATGCAGACACGGGGATCACATTAAAATTGTAAGCACAGTTTACTTTTCAGCACATGTAAACATGAACATATTTTGTGTGTGCCCCAGTTATTGTTATTTCCACTTATAGTTGTGCTGCTAATGGCGAGGTTAACACATTAAAATAATTAGTGAGTTGAACTTATTATTAGCACTACAACTATGAGTATAAAAATTGAAATTTAATTAACACTACGGTGCGCTATTGTTCATCGGCACCCGGTTGGCTGATGGTTGCAAAAAGGGCACTCGGTGTGTAAAAGGTTGCTGACCCCTGATTTACACTAAGTATTTCATAACTTGCCAATTAATATAGATTCACAATAAACAATCCACAAATCTCTATTTTATTATCTAATAATGTTTGCTTCCATTGTATTATATTTTATATACATTTCACCTTATCTACTGAATTAGTGAACAATGTAAGAACTTGGCACAGGACGGAGTGCAGGATCTGCCTCTCAGAAAAGTATTTTTCTTTTCCGTGCTAACAAGTAACAGATGGTGTGAAGGATGAGAAAGAGCAGGGGGGGGGGGGGGGAGG
>NW_017307199.1:118957-124696 GCF_000935625.1 Nanorana parkeri
GGGGGAGTGAGGAACAAGCAGCAAAACACATTTAAAGGCACATTTAAAGGTCTCTGGAGGAAAATTGTGTTTTGAGTAGGAAGAGCCAGACAGAGAAAGATGAGGGACACTGATGCAAAGAGTATACAAACAGATAACACAACAGAATATCAAAAAGTAGAATAACTAAATCAAAGAAATTACGTATGCATAAGTGATAATAGGAAGTCAAACTCATTATAGTATTTTGGCCAATGCATTTTTTTAAAACAGCGATGAGGTAACAAAAATAGGAAATAGTACACTAGGTAAATTAATTCCATATTAAAATTACCAAAATAATTCAAAATATAAGTAAATGTTTCATTTTGGTCATAGTTACACTTTAACTGCTTGAAGACCAGGTGTTTAGATCCCCTTCCTGGACCGCGCCGCACGCCCGAGCGGGCGGATGTAACAGGACGTGTATACACGCCCAGTTACATCCAAGAAGCTCCCGGCAGGCCGTGTATACACAGCGGCTGGCCGGGAGGTAGTTAAAGGCAGTGGGCAGAACTATGAAAAGCATTCACTTATGCCTATGGGGTTACCTGCATATAACAAAACTGCTGGCACGCATACAGACCACATTTAAGAAGCCATTTATTTCACTGTGCATACATATGATTAAGACTTTATGGCTATTATCAAGGTATGAAAAACACTTCAATGCAGTGAAGATTTCATTTTTGGCCAAAGTTCCACCCACCCAGAGGCTCCATTCACACCAGAGCATTTTGTTGCACAAAGGTTCCCATTGAGGTCTATGGAACCAAAAAGCGCTGTAGCTCATGTACTTTTTCGAGCGACAGGCATTTTTCTGCTTTCGACAAAACACTCAGGTGTGAACAGGGGCCATACAAATTAATGGGATTCTTTGTCTTCAGTGTTTTGTTACACTTAAAGCAGACCTTTACACTCAAAAATCAAATTCTATGATGATTAATATTAACATAGACATGTCAGGTGTAAAATGCTGTGATTTTTAAATACATTTGAGGAGCATTCACTTCATGCTTTAAAAAGGACAGTATCATTGCATCCCTAGTCACATGTCCCAGTCACATGTATAGTCACATGTGCCAGAAATCTTGGAAGTAAAAGGAGAGCTAGTAACCTGCTCTTAGTAAACATGGCCACTGCCAGAAAACTTGGGAAGAAAAGAGAAATTAGGAATGCAAAGAATACAAAGCAGGCAATTATCTAGAAGTATGTGTTTTTAGATTGTCATTACTAAACATTTCTAAAGGTGTGTTTACTATTTTAATCACTTCATGAGGATTCACACAAACACATGTCATCCGCTTGAAGTGATTATACCAAGAACACGGTTGCTGCTGCTGCAGCCATATTCTTGGTATTGTTTTAAACAGCAGGTGATTGCTGTTTATGTACAAGTGATCCGGTGTCTATACAGCCGCCGGAACGCTTGCACCAAGTGGCGCTGTTTGCCCACCCCCCCCTCCACCACCGAATTCCCCAGGCTCCGCTGTCCCCCGTGTGGGCCCGGGACCAGCACAGCGGGTCTTCCCTGACAGATCGGAGGGAGATCTGCAGGCTTCTAGCCACTGATCTCTCCTCTGATCACTGGACCCAGAAGTGATGTGTCACTGTTTACATTCTCTGGCTTTTCGAGCCAAGAGAAGAACCTGGTGAAGCAGATCTCTGCTTCATCAGCTTCTTTGGGGTCCCTAGGTGACATTAGGGGTCTAAAAGACCCCTGATGTCTCCATAAAGAGGACCTGTGTTGTGACAAGCTTGGCTTAAAGGCAGTCATTTTATGTATCTTAGTAGGTTAGAGGATTTGCCTAGATTTCCAGGAACTTATGTTACCAACATTCATGTGCAATATACTCATGCCCATCCCTGTAGAATGTACCTCTTTTAATTAACAGAACAGCTTGCTTATGGAACCTAAACTGTTCTGTGTGTGCACACATACTGGATTTTAACGTATGACTTGGGTTCTATCATATCAACTTTGCGAGCCAGGAGTTGGACTGAATTGTCAGGCCAGCCGTAACAAGACCATCGACTGTGTTCATCGCAGACACCTAAGGCGCCTGGTAAGCTTAACCCTTTTGCTTACTTTTTGTCTCTGTGTTGAGCCTGTCTTTGTGTTGTGGGTGCAAGATTGCACCTTACTTGACTCCATCTTGTTTTGAATTTTATCATCTTATGCCTGCATTAACTTTGCTTCAAGATTCACCATCTTTTACCTGAATGAACTTTTGAACTATTCCAATGGAAGACCAAACTTTCTACATTCCAGTAAGGTGTCCTTGGGGATGTGCTTTGAGTAAGGAGAAGGCCTTGGGGTATGGTGGAAGTGTGGAATACGTGTTGTCATTCTTATCTCTTATTTGCACTTGTTCATTGAGTACTTTGCCCAAGGCAATGCTGCTCTAGCTTTTTGTCCAAACAATGATTACTTTTCCTGTTTTACAATTTCACCCTAATTTAGGATTCCTGGTATCCAGATAATTTTGGCACATAAATCATGTACTGATAATTAATCTTAAATCTAAAACTGTAAACAAGACATGTACACCTTCATGTTGCCTGGGGACAGTCAATGCCCCTTGTATTTTGTTAAACTATAAATTGTGAGTGCAAGAGCAATTTAACAGAGTACTCTTGTATCTTTCCAATATTGACAATATTGCTGTATGGTCAATAAATTCACCTATTCATAAAATAACTCAGAGTCTCATCCTGGGTTGACAACGACAGTGTCTATCGGCTGCACGGTATTAGTAAGTTCAACTTTCGAACCTATGTCTTACATACTTGATTTATTGGGTTTTTGTTCACCTAGATTTTTAAATAGCAATACTGAATTAGTACATTTGTTGGTTTTGTTGACTGCCGTTATATTCAGTAACTATAGATATGTCTTTTACTCAACCGTATTTTGATACTCTGTGTGAGGTAGACTATCTTTGTTATTGCCTTTGTAATGGGTAGTAAGCTATCCAAACAGGGAGACGTACCTGATGATTGTATGAGGGTCGCCGGCTGTATGGAAGCAAATTTCGCTCCTTCAGTCACAAACTGTTTGTACTTGATTAATAAATGGACATCTAGGTGGACAAACCCCATTACTGTTGATGGTACCTTTAATCCTAAAGCATGTGAAAAAAAAACGGTTAAAAGAAAGAAAGTCAAATATTGAAAAAAGAGATTTACAGGATGCTGTTCATTTATGGTAACTGTAAGTCAGAATGTAATGAAACAAAAATTCCCAGTCTTTATGATTATTGCAAGTTGATTTAAAACTGTTGCTGTGTAAATGAGCAGGTTGAATATGGGTTAATTGGAGACAGAATGCAGTAGCCAGTTCTTCACTTCCAGGAAAGAGGGGGGCGATCTGTGCTCAGTCTTTGCTTAGCCTTTGGATGAATGGAACAGAGAAGGAGTCAAATAGGCAGACCAGCCTATGTATCTAGCCGCTAGGAAGATGGCACGCCGGTGTCAGATGAAGAGTAGGGCTGGGATGCTATACTACAGATGTTAATTAAGGGATTGCCCTTCCCTGTGGGAAACCAAGCACATTTGACTGCCTTGTAGTCACCTGTGCAGCCAGAACTGTTTTAAAAGCTGAAGAATTTCCCCCATAGGTTCTGACAGAAAACACTGTTCAATCAGTGGGTCTCTCAGAAGATAGTATCACTCCACCAAAAAAACAAAACAACGCAAACCTATTAGAATGAGAATAGGGAAAGACTGCTCTATGTATACCAGTATTGGTTTCTGAGGATGTACCTGTGAACTTACTGGGGTTTGATTTGTTATCTTAATTGAAAGCAGTAATTACATTTACTGAGGATGGTATTGAGGTTGTCTCAGGGAAGACAGTAGCCCTCCTGACCTGACTGGCCACCGAGTTAGGTGAAGGATTTTTTACTGTCCAATCTGATGAAAGCCTCAACCCAAAACTCCAAGAGATAGACCTTAAACTTTAAGCAACTGACAAGTAGGATGTCAGCCTGTTGGATGTACCCCCGGTAAAGTTTAAATTACACCCAGGTTTCAAAATACGCAGGGTAAAGCAGTACCCTCTGTCACCTCAGCAAATACATGGAATAAGATAGCAAATACACTAACTGCTGGAGATAGGGTTGATTGTAAGGCCTGGTTCACACCTGTACATTTTGTAGCGCGTTCAACGCTCTACGAACGCTCTACAAAACGCTCAAACATGAAAATCCCATTGTTTTCTATGGGTATGGTTCACACCTTGCCGTATTTCAGCCCGTCTGAACGCGCTACAAAACGGCCTACGCCTGAAAAGGTACATGAGCTTCTTTGCTGCGTTTTTGTCGCGCATTTCCATTGGGATACAGCCAAGTAGCCCTCGGAAACACGCGTTTTTGTCGCGCGTTTTTTTACCGGTAAAAACGCGCGTCACGAAACGCGCGACAAACGCGCATATTCGATACGCCTAGGTGTGAACAGAGCCTATAAGGGACCTCACCTACTAACACACGGCTGTTTCCAATCAAAAAGAAAAGTGCACCGGGTGAGCCAGTTGTATATAGGATGGTCTATGATTTAAGAGAAAATAATTCAATCAGATGCACTAGTGGTACATAATCCGCACACTATACTAACACACATTTCCAGTTCAGCTATCATGGTCTCTGGAAGTTGATTTAGCTAACATTTTCCACAGCACACACATGGCTGAAGAGTGTTGGTATTTATTTGCTTTCAGTTTTAAAGATTCCCAGTATGCATGAACTCGACTACCACAAGGATGTGTTTGTAGTCCCACTGAATACTGTGCAGCTATTTCACAAATCCTTTCACAGTGGATCCCAGAGAATTCTGAATTAGTTATTCTTTCATATGTTGACGATATAATATTAGCAGTCCCAGATACAGAGATCTGTAGAACACACACATTGTCCTTGTTGACACATTTGGCTGCCAGTAATTGCAAGGTGTCCAAACATAAGCTACAATATTGCTTAGACAAAGTGGTTTTAATGGGACACTTTAGTTCAATAAGTGTTTATTGAGGGTTTTTCACAAACAAACAAATAGACATAAACAGAATAAAGCCGCCCAAGAGGTCAGCTATCACCGAACAACACGAGTATTGGTTGAGAAGTACAAGTTTTTCAATTTATCATGTGACAGTAGAACAGCCAGATGGAGGAACCATTAAATCTATGCAGTCGGGGGGGCGTGGCTTGGACATGGCGCCGTGAGCACACGCTTTAGGGGAGCTCTGAAGATTAACAAAAAATGGCTTCTATTGCAGGAGCATCATAATAAAGCAGCCTCTCAGAGTAACAACAACAGTGGAAGGGTACACTAGCTTATCCAATCGCCCTACATTATAGACATGTGCGATTTGTTTCGTTCCGAATCGAAATTCGGATGAATTTTCGGAAATTCTGATACATCCAAATTCCGAATTACAACTAAAACGAATACAAACAAATCGAAATTCGGACAACATTTCAGAAGTTCGGAAATTCGGATGCATCCGAATTACGAATTACAGCTATAACGAATGCTAACTAATCCGAATTCCCGATTTCCCGAAATTTGTTAGCGGTAGTCCAGTCGAAATTTCGTTTATTGGACGAAATTTCGTTAGCAGCAAAGTGACATTAGAGAAACAAAGTTTTTTTTTATACAGTCTGCAGAAGATGAAAAAAAAAGTGTGAGGTTCCCCCCCAATTCAAATAAAAGGCCGATCGTCACCAT
>NW_017307199.1:126571-155224 GCF_000935625.1 Nanorana parkeri
AAAAAAAAAAAAAAATTCTAATGTCACTTTGCTGCTATTGAAATTTCGTCCAATAAACGAAAATTTGAATCAAAACAAAACTAAACGAAACAAATTTTTTGCTGGTGCACATGTCTACTACATTACGGAATTGCTGGTATAATGTAAGCCATTCTATGTTACCAAACATATGCTGTTGAAAACAGAACACCATGGAGAGGAGGAATGCACAAGGACCAGGTAAAGACATAAAGACTGAGAGAGACTGAAAGATAAAGAAACATGGAGAGGGGGGGGGGAAGAGGAGGACCAGCGGGCCGGGTAGGGTTGGGGGGAGGTACTGACGCCTCATATGGGACCAGTCTCCCAGTAAAGGAGCTCACAAGGAGGGACATAGATGCGTTTCCCACCTCCTCTGCGTCACACACCATTATAGAAGTCAGGGGATGATCTCAGCCGAGAACCCTGTAGAGGCTTGAAAGTCAAGCCACACAGACCATGTGATAGTGTATTTCGTACCCGTGTCATGTTCATCAGCCATCAAGCGTTCCAAGTCTGCAATGCTGTCCATCTCCAGAGTCCATTCCGCCAAAGAGGGGATAACTGGCATACGCCAGTGGCGGGGTTTGACAGCCCTTGCAGCTGTTAAATCGGGGCTCTTACGGCACTTTCTAACAGATTTCAGAGAGCCTGGTATCATAGACAACAGGGTGATCTTGGGGTCATTAGGGGTCACTGAACCCGTCACTCGGTGATAGACATCCAGCACTTTCTGCCAGAACTCCTTGATCGGAGGCAGCTCCACCAGATGCGAGTCATATGACCCTGGGAGGCTTGGCAACGCCAACATGTGTCTGGTACTTGCGGGTAGTAGCGGTGTAGTACTGCAGGGCATCTGTACCATCTGGTGAGAATTTTTAGGTTCTTCTCGCGGGCCTTACTGGCAATGGAGAGGGAGTGTGAGAGAACGAAAGATTTCTCCCATTCTTCCTCACTGATGGTGATGTTCAACTCGCTCTCCCACTTCGGGACATACCCCGGTCGTCTCGGGCAGGAGGAAACAGAGAGAAGGGAATAGAGTGTCGAGATGGTGTGGGAAGGAGGAGAGGACTGCAGTAGAAGGGAGTTGAAGTCCGTAGGCTGCGCTTCAAAAGCCTCGGGCTGAGAGCAGGAGGACACAAAGGATTGGAATTGTATATCTGCCAAACACATAGTTCTGGCCGCTGAATCAGTGCTCTCCCGCATGTCCATTACCACGCGTCTATGCGAGTCCCTATTCCACCGCCCAAAAGAGGATCCGTGCTGAGCCGGGGGGAAGGCTGGGTTGCCAAAAAGTGGGGTCATGGGCCCGATATAGGATGAGATACCGTAGTGCGAGACCCACCGGTCCCACATTCGTAGCGCATGAAGAGTCAGGGGGGGGGGGGGGGGTGATGGCATGGGACGTGATGCCAGGGGAATCCAGGGTAACGCAGTAAGGTCTGAGTCTGTGATCACCCCCTCGATCAGGAACCACTGTTTGTCAGCGGCCCTATGGAACCAATCTGAAATGCGGAGCAGGAGCGATGCCGCATGGTAAATGCGTATGTCTGGGGCTCCCACTTTATGTTTGGGCAGAGATAAGGTTTTGTAGTTCACTCAGGGGCGTGACGAACCCCAGATGAAGTTCGAGAAGATCCGCTGCAGATTTTTGAAGTAGGATGATGGGGGAACAATCAGCAGTACCTGGAAAAGGTACAAGAATCTGGAGACAGCATCCATTTTCAATGCATGTATCCTACCCAACCATGATATGTTTTTCCTATCATATCCTGCCAGGTCTAGGGCGGTTTTCCTGAGGAGAGGGTCTAGTTTAAGGAAATCAGCTGAGAAAGATACGCGGAAAGGTGGACCCGGAGATATTTCACAGAGGTGGGGCATATTCGGAATGGAAAGTTCGTTTGGAGTGCGTGCAGTTCCCTGGCTGATACGTTTAGTATTTCCGATTTGGAAAGGTTCACTCTAAAGTTGCTGAACAGACCAAAGCGGGCAAACACCTGTAGGATAGAAGGCATAGCCGTGTCGGGACTAGTCACGTAAAGGAGTAAGTAATTCGCGAAGAGGGCCATCTTAGAGCCGATGGGCCCCACAGTCAGACCCGGAATCGTTTCGTTTTGGCGTGGTGCCGTTGGAGATCTGGAATCTCGGGGATAGAGAGCCATTGACCCGGACACATGCCGACGGGCGAGAATACAGGGCCATGATGTTACGGAGCATGAGGGGTTGGACACCAATCTGCAACAGGAAGTGTTTGAGAAAGTGCCAACTTAGACGATCAAAGGCCTTATCGGCATCGACCGATAGGAGACACGTAGGGGTTTTGGACTTAATGGTTTGTTGCATCAGTAGGACAGTTTTGATGGTGTTATCCCTATCCTAACGTCCCCTCACAAATCCGACCTGGTCTGAGTTGATCAAACTGGGGAGGAGAGGTTGGAGCCTGTTGGAAATCAGTTTAGAGAACAACTTAAGGTCCACATTCAGGAGGGAAATTGGGCGATAGTTCGTGCAGAGGGTATGGTCCTTCTCAGGTTTGGGAATGAGCGAAATGTGAGCTTCCAGGGATTGGGCAGGGAGCTCCGATCCCTGAGCTATAGAGTTAAAAACTCTCAGGAAAGACAGGGCGTCTTTGTATTGTTTGTAGAACTTGGTCGTGAACCCGTCGGGGCCCGGACTCCTACCCACCGGGACCGATCCCAGCACCAGACCCAGTTCGTCCGAGGTGAAGAGGGACTCCAAGGACTCCGCCATCAGATCGTCCAATACAGGTAAAGCAGTTTCCTGAATATAGGACGGCAACCGGTCCCCATGAGATATAGAGGTCCGGTCTGCCTCCCCTATATTGTAAAGTGCTGCATAAAACTCTGTAAAAACCTGTTGGATTTCCGAAGGCGAGTGTACTAGCGCATCAGATGAGGTCTTAATATGGGACACAAAGGCGTGTGTGGACCTAGGATGTAAGGTCCTGGCCAAGGTTCTGCCGCACTTATCCCCAAACTCATATGCCCGATATGCCAATTTATCCTGATACCTACGGGTGGAAAGATCCAAAAGCCCCAATAGCTTCTGTCTAGTCTGGGATATCTGTACTAAAACCTCCTGGTCAGGTGACCCTTTATGGCGTGTTTCAAGGTCCCGCAGGGATTGGAGGGTTTCCTGGATACATTGAGATCTTTCCCGCTTCAGCCGGCTTAAGGGCCTCTCATTGAGTCGGGAGGGAAGTAGGGTCTTCTGCGTGGGCTACTAAAAACTGGCCAATCTCACTCGAAAGAGCCGATACACACACAGGGTCTGCCAGAAGAGACTCATTGAGATGCCACGTCCACTCGCGAGGAGGAATCTGCGGGATCGGACCAGATAGTCGGGTCAAAGACACAGCACGGGGGCCAGTCAAGTGTTGTGTGAAGCAAAGATGTAGTCTAACCTGCTGTAGGACCAGTGTGGGGTGGAGTAATGGGTATAGTCTCTAGGCAGTGGGTGGAGAACCCGCCAAACGTCAACTAGACAAAGCTCCGAAAGGCGCTTCTTTAGTAGGCGTAATTTAGCATAAGATAGAGCTGAGCGGCCCACAAAAGAGTCCAATCCGGCTCCAGAGCTAGATTGAAGTCCCCACCCACTAACACTGTACCCTCAGCGAAGTCCTCTAATACCCGCAAGTACTGAACCGCAGCCGCGGTGTGGCTAGTGTTTGGGAGATAGAAGTTCTACCCCAGAGTGGCAGCTTGAGCAGCACGTGCCTGCCATATTCATCTGCTCGATGGTCCACCACCGTTGCGGGAAGGGATTTATGCAAGGCTTAGAGAATTTGTTCAGCCAAGGGAGGCTCTTGAACAGAGTGCAGGTGAATGAGGGGGAGTCGGAGAGTTCAATAGTAATATGAAAAAAGAATAAATTTATTAAATATACACAGTTGACAAAAATCTAACACATTGACTGGCTGCACAGTTGATACCTACTAACCCCACACCTTTAAAAATGATTATTGCAATAATCCATTCGTGCAAAACAACATTCAAAACCTTTAAGGAGCTTGCTGATCTGTATTATTATATTGTCAGGTGGTTCTCAATTCTAGAGAAAGCAGCGCTGGGGCTAAAGTGATTTGTGCTGGAAACTATGTAGTGGATACTTGATTGTATCGAGACCCCCCTTGATTTCTGTACACTGTTAGAGCTATGATACCATCTGTTGAAGTACCTGTGTGAACAATGGGGGATATGCGAGCTCTGGAAATGCGTTTCCTGAACATGACAACCTGAACCATGGACTTATGCATAGAATACAAAATCTGGCCCCTTTTGGAGGGAACATTGAGGCCTCTAGCGTTGTAGGTGCAGATCTTAAAGTCTTAAAGTACACAGCTGTGGATCTAGTGGCCGCCATTGCAGAGGAGGGGGGAGAGGGACAGGGAAAGAAGGGGGGGGGGGGGGACAAACAGAGGGAGGAACCCTGAGGTTGGTAATAGATGGAAGGAAAGATCAGAGGCAGTAGAGAGGGTAGAAAGAAACCACAAAGGAGGTAGCAGGAGAAGGAAGGAGCCGGAGGTAAAGGAAAAAGACTAGAAAGGGCAGGGAGGCCTGCCTCTAGTATGTTAACACCTAGCAAATGCTAGAAACAACCTATCCCTTACGGGGAAGGCGTAACCTATGTGGGGAGAAGTAGTCGAAGTAGCTGTCAAAGAGGTGCTACCGGCTCAGCAGAAAGCAACCCAACACAATATAAGTATGCATAACATATCACAACTGCACATAGTATTAAATCTATGAGAAACATAAATGTCTATTAAAGGATATGTGATAAAGTATCCAGGGTCTCATGTGGAAAGCAAGGACCGTCCAGTAGATGTTCAGCCTTCGTTAGTAGACGGAAGAGCCAGGCGAAGAGCAGCGCGCACTGAACGGGAATTAGCCCGCCGCGTCTCTGGGGAAGCGAAGAGGGTACTTTGGATCTGCCATCTAGGAGAGGGAGGTCAAGCCAGTCAGGGACCTCAATAGGAGCCACATCCAGGAACTGGAATAAATCCGCGAGCTGATTAGGACTGCGAAGATGGAACTGGTCAGATCCCTTGCGAATCTGAATGCTAAAGGGGGTGACCCCACCGATAGGAAGTTCCAGCTTGAAGCTCACCTCCAGAAGAGGTTTGACCAACCTGCGCATGGCCAGCGTCAAGTGTGAGAGATCCGGCATCAGCTGTATCGTGGCCCCATCAAAATCAACTGGTCCCGATCCGCCACACTCGACGCAGTATCTCTTCCTTGATGTTGTAAAATTGGACCCGGCACAGAACGTCTCTAGTAAAGTTTTGCCGATCCACACCCGCACCAGCGACCCGGTGTACTCGGTCCAGTTCGATAGTCTCAGTGGGGGGCTTCCCCAGCACTGAGTTAAGTATAGCGGTAACTGTAGCATGGAGATACGGGCCCTGGGTGGCCTCGGGAATCCCCCTGAGCCGTATATTATTCCTGCGACTGCGATTTTCCCCCTCTTCAACTCTGAGTTGTAGTTGCTGGAGATGGGACCTATGGGGGCCTGGGTGACCTCCATGGCATCAAGGCGCAAGGCGGGCAGCATGGGAGGATACAGTAGTAGACAGCGCGGAGACCTTGTTGTCACCACTGGCAACCTGCTGGCACAGCTCACACATCTCACCCCTCAGGGCACCCTCTAAACGGGCTGTCCATGAATCAAAGTCTGCTCTAAATGCTGTGAGCAGGTCCCTGACCCCCCGGCCCGGCCCCCCTTCTGACTCCAGGAAGGCCACGGGCATAGATGGGTCTGGAGAGCTGTCCTGGGAGCTGGCAGGGGAATCGAGGCTTCCACAGCAGTTGGGGAGGCAGAGGGAGCGGGCCGAGCCGTCAGTTTAGGACCGGCCGCTTTGGTGGTAGTCTTACCGCTCCCCTGCGGGCGTTCCGTCGTTTGGTCCCCAGCGGCCTTCGACCTCATCGAAACTTTAGGTGGCATGATGCGGCCTGCCACCACGGGCGCAGATCTCAGGCCGTGGACGAAAAATGAGGCTATGTCCCGGGTACCGGCGGATTCCGGAGCTGAAGGGGAATACAGCCGCACGGACATCCACCATGAGGAGAGGTCAGGTAGTGAGAGAGTGGCGTGAATTGAGCCCCGGGGTCGCAGAGCTCAGATTAGCACGTCCTTAGCCCGCCATGTTCGGCCACGCCCCCTCTAATGGAACACTTTATCTCTGCCGGTACTAAAAAAAATGTACCTGACAGAATCAGAGCAATATAAAAATTAGCAAAACCTACCTTGATCCGCCAGATGAGGGCGCTTTTGGGTCTGATTGGCTATTGTAGAGATTGGATTCCAGTAGGGCTGCAACTAACGATTATTTTCATGACCGGTTAGCTGATAATTTTTTCGATAAATCGGATTAAAAAAATACCATCCTTAATTTAAAATAAAAGACGTGGCAATACCTGACATGTGTAGCACAATCATTGTTTTCCCCAATCATCTTCCAGGACAGCAACCTGAGAGATGATTGGTTCTTCCATCTACAGGAAACACAATTTAAAAAGAGGTTTAAAAACACACCCCTCGTCCCTCAGTTTAGATCGCGTTTCTTACCGTCCAGGAGACATCGTCATGTTTCTTCTTTTCTGTGGTCAGGATGGCCTTGAGGTCAGCGGTCCCCCCTCTGTAGGGCTTTCCTGTCTTTCTCTCAAGTAGGTTCAGCCTTGTCCCTGGAGTCAGGGGATTCCCCTTCTTCTTGCCAGGTTCTCTGTACCCCTTGGGCAGACACCTGAGGTTCCCTAGAACTATGTTTGTTCTGTTTGTGGCTCCCTGCAGGGTAGGGAAGGATCCTGTGCTGTGAGCTGACTATTTTTCCCTCCAGAGGAAGTGTGAGTGTTTGGCTGGGGGCGGAGCTGTGCTCCAAGCCTCGTTCTGAGGCTGACTGCATCACTTCCTCTAGCACCTCTGATGTCACTTCCAGTCACGGCCACACGAGGATTCGGCCAGACAGAGAGGGAAAGAGCTGCAAGCCAGAGCCATCATGGAAGAAGATGACAGAAGCGCGGTGGTTGCATCCAATTTCTATCATTTGTTTGTTTTGCTAGGAGCCTGCAGAAACTGAGAAGCCTAGCACCCACTCTGCAGCCCCACTTTCTGCCTCAGGCCCTAAGCATGTCAAAAAAATCCTCTAGCATGATGCAAGGCTTTATGGATGGGATGCGGTCACAGAAGTTAGCAACTGTTCAATCTTTTAAGAATGTTCTTTCAGAATTTATAACTGTGTCCTGGGCTTTCAGGGCTTTTTCACTTTTCAGTCTTGCACCAAGATCCTCAAGGGGGAGAAACTCCCCAAGGGGAAAGTAGAGAGGTGCAGGAATCTGAAGCTTCATCCGAGTATCACTCAGCTGTAGATCCTCAAATCATCTCTGAACCCATGGTGATACTAACCTTCCTTCTGGAGATTGGCTACTTTTGTTCTCCATGGTTCCTGTGTGTGTTGTAAAGAAGCCGCCGTACCAGGCTTGCTCCCATGATGGACTATAATCTCAATACAAATTAGTAAACTAAGCGTGTGATTTATAGTCCATCACGGGAGTGAGCTTGGAGTGGTGGCTACTTTACAACACACACAGGGGCTATGGGGATCAAAAGTACCCACCCTCCAGAAGGAAGGACAGTGTCGGCACAAATTTAGAGATGATTTGAGGATCTTTAGCCAAGTAATAGTTACTGCATTTTTTAGATTTAATTCTATCACCTTAAAGGATATTTAAACCCTCCTGTTTTTAGCATATATCTACTGCTAGCAAGCAGTAGATATATGCAAAAAAGTTTTTAAAAAAAACAAAAAACGCTCAAACAGCAGTTTAGACTCACCTGTGTTCCGTGCGCGGTCCCGTGCCGAAAATGAGACATTTCTCGAGCGGGAGCAAAGGATTTTGGGGTGCGCGCATGCGCAGTTCTCATTTTCGGCCGGGACGCGACGAGGGACGCAAGGTAAGTCTATGGACGCGTGCACCCGCATGCAGACACCGCTGGATCGGAGGGACAGAGCAGTCAGCGCTGGATCGGAGAGCCGCCGCACCGCTGGAGAGAAGGCTGAAAACATCAGGAAAGAAAAGGAAGATCGGAAAAAGAGACATAATTTAAGGTAAGCGCTAACATTAACATTGGGGGGAGGGAAAACATTTTTTGCCTTTAATGTCACTTTAATATCCTTGCTGTTGCTGATACCTTGCTTCAGGAATCTGACTCTGCCCCTCCTGCTGCCCTCTCCCTTAGTGGCCTCCACTGGAGTTGCTCACCGAGACCCAGTGGACGAAAATGAGATGGAGTTGGAATCCACGTTTTAAGTTCTGCCTTCACCACCCTCTCTATCTCTATCCTCTTTTGAAGCCCACTGTATTTGCATATTTTCTTCAGTTTCTCCGACTCATGATTGTTACCATTGATGTGAAAGAGTGAAACCTTTAAAAATGCTTGTGAAAATAACATTAAAAAAAATATATCTTTTTAGGACCTTACCAGTTCCAGCTTTCTCTCCCCCCCAGGGTCAAACCAGTCCATGGGTCTAGGATTCTTGCCTGGTCTCAGGGTTTCTTACCCTTCTTTGTGTTGTTGAGCTGCAGCCTGTCTTCTGTTGCAGTGAGTCCGAAACGGCAATATATTAAATGAAAATCATTCCCTGGTGGTCCAGTGGGGAATGAATCAGTATGATCTGCATCTCTTGCTAATGCAGATCATACTGATCGCTCCCTCGTGGTTCCGCCGCTGACTGGCAGGGAGCGATTAGTATGCTCCCTGCCAGCCTATCAGCCAGAGTGCAGATCACACTGATCCTGGAGCCTGGGATGGAGCCAAGGGATGCAGCCCCCCAAAACAGGTAAGCAGGAGAGGGGGACATTTTTTAAAGAACTATTTATTAGTTGTGTTAGAGTGTGTTTTATTGTGTGTGATTTTTAATGAGTGTGTGATGTGTGTGTTTCATTACGTGTGTCTGTGGTTTTTTTTTTAACCGCTTGGTGGTTCACGTAAATGTACATCCTCCGCTGGAAGTGGTTATGCCAAGAGCATGGCTGCTCCTGCAGCCCTGTTCTTGGTACCGTTTTAGGGCCTGTTCACACCACTTGCAGTGCGTTCCAGCCCGATTTTGCCGAGCAGGAGGGGGCGTGGCTGACCATTGTAGTGAATGGCGCCGTAGCCACGCTTTTAAGCCATGCTTTTAACCGCACCAGACCGCAGGCACAATGTGTCCTGCGATTCTGCGCGGGCGATCGCATTGCGGCCGGAGGGTGTGGCTAAGACGCCAATCATTACAATGGCCTGCCACGCTCCCTCCTGCCTGGTAAAAAAATGGAGCCAGCCGCAATGCGATGCAGTGCAATCGGGCCGGAACGCACTGCAAGAGGTGTGAACAGGCCCTTAAACAGTAGACGATTGCTGTTTAAATACAAGCGATCTGTCGTCTGTATAGGCGCTGGATCGCTTGTATGGTGCAGTGCCGTGTCCCCCTCCACAGCCACCGGTGCCGCCGTCAGCTTCCCGGGCTCATCTGTCCCTCGTGTGAGGCCTCCCGGGCTCAAACGAGGGACAGATGAGCCCAGGGCCGGCGTGGAGGGTCTCCCCTGACAGATCGGAGGAGAGATCAGCAGCTTCTAAAGCTGAGTTTAAAAAATACAAAACAAATTGTAATAATTAAAACAACATTAAAAAAAAGCCAAAACATTTTTTTTAACCACTTGAAGTCCGCGGTGTTACACCCCCTTCCTGTCCTGGCCATTTTTCAGTATTCAGCATTGCGGTACTTTGACTGACATTTATTCCCTCATGCAACGCTGTACTGAAATGAATTTTATACCATTTTTTGGGGACAGAAAGAGCTTTCTTTTGGTGGTATTTAATCACTACTGGGGGGTTTTGTTTTTTACTATAGCAAGGAAAAATGACTGAAAATTTAAAAAAAATAACTGTTCCCCCATATTAAATTATAAAACATTTATTGTTACCCACTTTTTTGGTTAAAATATAAAAGACAGGGTCACGTCGGGTGAAAAGACACCAAACATTTTAAGCCTTAAAATTGCGCGTGCGTGCGAAACCTCACAAAACTACAATACCCAAAATTGGCCATAGGCGACGCTTTAAAAGCTTTTACTGCTCATTAGTTTAGTGTTATCAGTGATTGATGGCCCTAGAATGATTGCGCTCACTGCGATGATCGTGGCGATATATAATATGTGTAGTACAATTGTTGTTTTTGCGCACTGGCCCATCTGGCGTGTATTTACGTTTATATGTGCGTATACGTGGGGGATTTTTTTTTTTTTTACACGCGCGCGCGAGCGAGCGAGCAGAAAAAAAAGCCGTCTAATTACGGCAACCCGCCTATGTGAGTTTGCCGTCCGTCCATTTTTTCACAACGGGTGGACGGCAAGCAGTTAAGGTCCCTCGCCCCCACGTCCACGCACATACAACGCAAACACATGTTGTATGTGCCAACGTGCAAATTCGGTTCCGACGAAACAAATGAAAATGAGAAAAATTTTTATTTGTTTCGTCAAAGGAAACTAATTTTAATGTTGTTTTGGATTCAGAGGCAATGAGTCTCCGAATCCGAAACCGCACAAAAAGTGCAGATCGAGCGGCGGCCGTATTGGCCGCCAGCCTGTTCTGCGCATGCCGCCATTTTGGAGTATATCTTGGTATACACCAAGATGACAGAACCTGAACATGTGTGCGCTGCCATCTTGGTGTATACCGGAGTCCAGCGCGTCACTAAGCCGTGAGTCTGAGAGCTATATAAATGTATAATAATAGTATGTGACTGTGGGGGGGGGGGCATTAGAGTGTAAGCTCCTCTGTACACAGACTGATGTGACTGGCTCAGTGCGACAGCGGTGGGGGGCAGCAGTGTGGAGGGGGGCCCAGGTCTAAAACTGTGTAAGGGGCCCCAACATTTCTGAAGGCTGCCCTGCGTACCTACTGTATAATATGGACTAATCACTCAGCATTAGTGCTCATTCTTTCTTCCTGGCTAGCCACACAAACCAACCCTAGCTGGTCTTTTAATGACCACCCTTCTCTAGAATGAATAACTTAACCCTTAAACCTTAAATTCTTTTTGATATTAGTTATATTGTTCGTAAGGCTGATATCTTTGCTTTTACACTTCAGAAAGATCGCTTCAACAGCTCCTCCTTGCACAAGGGACAAATGTGATCTTCAATTACATCTCATCTAGATGCATGAGTTACTATTTCTCTCAATCCTGACATATTAGATTCCGTCCTAACCACTGGTTCACGCAAGTCCGACAATTTCACCTTCCTGTGGAAGAGGATAATTATACTACCTAAAGGTGCCCACACACTGCTCGATTCTCGTACGAGAATCGCTGGAAATCCCGCAATCGTACGAGAATCGAGCAGTGTGAACGAAGATGTGCGACCGTTTCTACTGTACGGTTGCACGTCTTTTGTCTAAGGAGCATGCTAGAAAACCAGCCGAGAATCGTACGATTTTCGGCTGGTTTGAGCAGTGCTCGGGAGACAAATGCCGAACGGGCCGGGGTGCGCACGCGCACACTGCCCGTTCAGCATTGCGGTCATCGGAAGCCCGCCCCTCAGGGGGGCGGGCTTGCGATGATCGAGAGTACGATCTGCCTGCCCAAGATGGGCAGATCGTACGTTTTTTTAATCACTTTACAACCATCGCAGGACTAAGGTCTTGCGATGGTTGTACAGTGTATGGCCACCTACTAACACAGTCAAACTAGTTCAGTTGTTTTCAATTACACCTATTTGAACTTTTCACCTTTTCTGACCATGACCATTTCTCAAATATTCCTCTCATTAGACGTATGGCCACCTGGTACAAAAACTACCCATATCTCCTGTCCCTCCCTTTCTACAGGATGGCTTTAATTAACAACAGAATCTCAGGCATCATTGCTAAGATTCTGAAGCTTAACCTTGATGCTTTCAATCATTCAAATTTTAAACCTATCACTTTACTAAACATTAACATCGAATTGTGGCAATATAATTGGCTACCATACTGAATCAAGGGATAAGGGACCTTCACAGGGATCAGATTGGCTATATATTGGCTAGTTGTAAATTCATATTTTGATTTATCATTTATTTGATTTAATTAATTTGATTTGATTTATTCAAAAAAATCTTTGACGCCTTGTCCTGGCCATACCTGTTCTATATTTTGGGAAGATGTGGGTTAGTTTCATAGTTTCGCACAGTAGTGGGGAGTATAAACTAAGTCTCATGGCAGATGATGTGCTGCACTACATCACTAATCCACTTATCTCCCTACCACATTTCCATCATTTCTCATAATTTGTTGCCATCTCCAGTTTTTCAGTTAGTCCTATGATGCTTTTGATAACGATATCAAAACATGTTTACATGTTCATGTCCTTCAAATTCTTCTGTAGTTAAAAGACTATGTTGCCTCTACTGCCTTTATCTTTGGCATAGTGTTATCTGCACACAACATTTCGGAGAAAGGTAAACTAGTTTGGTAGAATGCCATTTTCCTTTTCGTTGTACTTTAATTACAGGGCTTTGATCACACACTGCCATTCTCTGCCCTCCATAGGCCATTTAGGCTACCACCTTGTCTCCTTCATTCATAGATTTCTACTAACCTCCTTTCTTTTCTTTTTTCCTGTTTTCAAATGTGCAAAGGTTGAACGTTTAGATGTGTGCAATGAAATACCAATTGTGCAATGTTGGAGTTCATGGTGTATTGACTGTTTTTTGCACCCTGATGTTATCTTGATTGATCAGTAATTAATGTACTAAAGATGTCAAAAACTAAATCAAAATGACTGTATGAACACACACCCATTGGTGTGGGGACCTGGCTTTATATGTTTTATTTCCACTGTTTCTTTAAGGGAGACTATGTATGTGTTTTTTACAGCAGGCTGATATCCAATAATGAAGGCAAAATTATCTTATCTGTTCTGGGGTCTTTTCTTAGAGACTATTGCTTCATGCTATAGCCCACTATATGGCTACTTGGCAGATAATCATACCTTTGGGTACTCATGCCGCTCTTTCTACTTTTTATGAGAACCAGGGCAAAATCCTGGCACCGCAGAGAGAGAATGAGAGCCGTTAGGGCTTCAGGGCCAGGCTCTGTCATAGTTCATTTGTTTTACTAACTTGCTGAAAAGGGCTGTAATGTTATTTCTACCATTTTGTAAAGTTTAGATAGAGTGTGGCACGGGTGGTATCACAATAGGGGTCGACTGGCTGATAGTATGTTTTACATTACATCATTGATGGAGATAATGGTGCTGGTACTGTCTAGTTGGTGATCTCTTTGTACCCCATGGTTAAATTTATGTATGCAATTGATCTTGTTAGAAAACTAGTCACCTTCTATGAACCCTGAGAGCACCTCCTAGGGACTTGTCACTAGCCCCAATACAGGCAACTTCTTTCCGCTCTGTGAGGGATATGTTTGACATGGGCTTTGGGTTTCAATATATTATTTTCTTTACATGTTATTCATTGTGTTTTCTATGTTTGTACTGTGCTTTTTCACTGTTGTGTTCTAGTCTTCTGTTCTTCTGCTTTCTGATTTTTTTTTACTCTAACCGTCGCTCTGTATTCAAACTTGGCTTAGAAATTTCCACCTTTCTCCTTTCGAGTCAACAGCACCCTGTGATACCCTTTCCTCTAAATTACATTGGAAGCTTCTAAGTGTTATGTTCGATGGGTGGTGGTTACATTGGAGGCGGTAGCCAATCACTTAGCTCCTGATCCGTAAGCTAGAATCCGAACATAAGAATTTGCTATAGCTCAGGTATTGGCGGTAGAATTACAGAGCAAGAGAGACCATCTTAAATAATCTTCTGTGCAACGCAGAGTAACAGTTAAGCCTTAAGGGAACTTATTATGCATCATGCACATGGCAGTAAAAAAGAAAAAATGCAAAGCATTTTTGGTTAATGGATCTGAACGTAGGAATTTTTTTTTCAATGGAGCAATGCACATGCAGGTGTGTAAAAATGCTCTGCGGCTAAATCCGAAACCTAAAATAGAAAAACCTGCAGCTTTTTTAAACAGCTTTTTTGAACATAAGACTGCTAGTTACTCTAACTTACACTGAATATTTTTCATAAAGAATTATACAATTTCACTGCAATTAATTGCAGGAATTTCAGACTTTATAGCTCTTTATTGAAGTTTAAAATCAATTTACAAAAGTCTGAAAGACTTAACCATACTGTTCTGACCCATCCCATAGTGGCTTTTCCTTCTCCAAAAGGGCATTATTTCATCTTATATATTTGGGAATTAATGTAACATCTACTGAATTTGCAGCAAGCTTCCCGCCATTCCTGATGCCTGACTTATATTGGTCAAGATCTGAAGACATTGTATATGGGGAATTCCTCTTGGTAATGAATTGATTTGCCTCCTTTCTTTGGGCTAATAAGCCATTAATTATCTTCAAGCTACACATATACTGTAGAGTATGTTGACAGAGAAAATCATTGATAATTGATCATGTTGACACAGATACCATTGGAGCGGGCAGTATCTTCTCTGCCCTTGTTTTGCCTCCCATTGATTGAGCACACCAACTTTCTTTATCAAAAGCCAGTGGACTTATTGCATGCACTACTGGTCCCACCATCACCAGTATTCAGACCTCCAATAGTTTGAAATTAAAATACATTTGGTCTGATTCCGTCATTCAGGCCTGTGTTCTATACAGGATCTATATTACATGATTTACCCAAGCCAATGCGGTTACATCACATCCTTCATATGGCTATATCCCCTGGTTTTGTCGCATCAGCTGTTTTACTTTTGTATCTGGTTTACAAAAAGTCCCTACTGATACATCTAATGAATGCTGCCAGAGCTTAAATCCCTTTGTCTTCCATCTTCTGGCCATTTAAATTATATTGTAAGCTTCAGAAGTTCTGTATCATAAGGAGGAGCAATTAACTCAGGACTGGTATTATTAGGTTGATTTTGTTTTTACCTGCCCTTTTGGAGACATTATTGATTGCTCCTTTGTGTATTCACAGTGTGATTGTTTGATCTCTGACATTATACCCCTAACAGATTTCTTTGTCTTCTCCCTTATTCAACTTTATTTTCTCTCTGTTCTCCTTCCCCTTTTCACCTCCCCATCATCTTTTTTTTTCTAACAGTCAATTAACCTGTGTTGTGGGGGAAGAACCAGAATTGTGCTCACTTATGTTCAGAGCTCCATCGGTTTTCTGGATGCTAGCTCAGCTTTCATCTTTATAGCAGCCAAAATTCATATAGAAAGGTGCAAAATGAAGAAATGAAATCCAGTCTGATAGTTTATATTTGAACATGTTTCACAGCAGTGGGGTAAAAATGCAAAAAGGAGATAGGAACAATTAGTGGGCATTTATTTAGATATAAGATTTATACATAAGAAATTCTGAAATTATGCAGCTTGCAAAAACATAGTTTTGATTATCTAGAATAATTGTATATTCTTTAGCTTTTTTTTTTCTCTCCTTACTGACTTGGGTCACTAATATGACCAATAAGTATAGGAACCCTACTATTACCAGACATTAGAATAAAAAAAAAAGGTCGTCGGGCAGAAAAAACAGTAACAGTGCGAGCAATGGTTACAGCAGAGGCAGCCGCAGCCTTAACTCCTTCCTCTTTGATCTCAAGGAGTGCACGATGGTGGACCTCATTTACAGCAATGTCGGTGCTATTTGAAAGAGCGCATAGGTTTGGATACTCAAACAGATCATAGAGGCCTAAAAAAACAAAAAAAAAAAACAGGTAAAACAAGTAGGTATACTTTTTCAATCTGAAACAATGCATTGTTAAAATGTATTTCTAATAGTCACGCTATAAACCTTCAATACCACTTAAAGCTTCAGAATCTCAGCAAGTATAAATATATCCGCAGAACATAAAGTGGAAGTGATGAAACTATATCAGCCATTAATGTTTCAGTTGCTACAAATATATCAATGTATTGATCCATTGAAACATGAGCAGTTGCTAGAAAGTTTGGAAGATTAATTAAATTGGATTCAATAGACTGACATATAATACATCATTTGAAAGAATCAATCCCAAATGGATCACTCATCTTGTACATCAGCCACTCAGAGCACTTATAACCTCAGTGTGGTAAGGAATGTGCTCACACAAAATTAATGTATTGAAGTGCAAATTAGGCAGTCCTAATTTGCACTTCAATACAGGATTTTTGGTCTCCAAATATGGTGACGTGCTGGAGCACAAGATCACTGAGGTTTTTTTTTGCTCTGAGATGCTTACTTACCACCTGGTCATTAGTTTCACTACTTTATTTCGTTTTGTCAGGCAAAATCTAGTGCAGGGGAGCCCATTACGTTGATTGCGATCTACCAGTCGATCGCGTAGCGATCACTGGTAGATCGCGATGTCCTGGTGCTTCATGCCTCTTTCTCACCTCACCGCTCGGCCTTAGATCTGTGAAAGCTGCTCCGTCCTCCACTGCCCCGCGGCTGCAGCGCTTCGTTCACTTCTCCTCGGATCCACCGCTGCCAGTGATATGTACCGATCCTCTGTGCAGTACAAACACTGGAGCGATCAACTGATCACTCCAGTGTTTGTAAATAACTGGGCAAAACAAATGACAAACGCACTCATCAATTCGTCACCAGCTTTACTTGTCTCACCACTGCAAAAGACGTGTATCCAAACCTCTGTTTTTAACCTTAGTGGTGAGACTGCAGAAGAAGTGTATCCAAACCTCTGTTCTTAACCTTAGTGGTGAGACAAGTTTTTTTTACATGCTAGCTTGTGAGTGTGCCAGGAAAACGTTTTGCTGTTTTACTGTTTAAAGCCCATTCCGTGTGCACCTTGCTGTAAAGCTGGTGACGAATTGATGAGTGTTTTGTCATTTGTTTTGCTTGACTGATTTGGTGCAGTGATGCATGGGGGGTCTCAGCTGACATTGGGATGTGCGGGATCGCTTGTGCGTTCCTGTGCCTTTAAGGCGGGTTGGGCTTCCTCCTGACAAACCTGCACCCAATTTTATTTTCTGCTCCGAGACGGAGACTCTGATAGTTTAGAGTTAGGACCGCACTATGGGAGGTGCCTTGACGAGGGTGTGCGGCTTTCACATTTTCTGCAAAAGACGTGTATCCAAACCTCTGTTTTTAACCACTTCCCGTCTGCCAATCGTTGATAGATGGCCGGACGGGAGTCTCCTGAATGCGGGTGGAAATCTTTAGACGTCCTTCGTGCCCGCTCGCGCGCGCCCCCTGGCGCTCACGAGCGGGAACCCGCCAGGATTTTAAACAGCCAGCGATGGCCATTTACATACAAGCGGTCCGGCGTCTTTAAAGACACTCGATTGCTTGTATGATGCAAGTGAGGGTGTGCCCCCCCCTCCTTACCTTTCGTCGCCGTTGCTGTCCCCGCTGCCGTCGTCCCCGCGATCCCGGGTGATGTGGCTCTGTGCAGTGAGAACGTAGGGGGATCAGTCCACGATCTCCCTACGCTCTCCTCCCGGTCTATGAATGCAGGAAGTGATGTATATTACATCACTTCCGCATTCCTCTGTCACTCTCCGGTACAGAAACCGGAGAGAAGCTGATGAAGCAGATCTGTGCTTCATTAGCTTCTCTGGGGGTCCCTAGGTGACATTAGGGGTCTTAGAGACCCCTGATGTCTCCATAAAGGGGACCTGTAACTGTAATTTGTTATCACATAGGAGCACCCTATGTGATAACAATAAAGTAGGGCTGGTAATGATTAAAATTTTCGTGTTCGATTAATCGAATTTTTTTTAAATCGAGTAATCGATTAATTTCGATTAATTATAACGCACATACAGAGCCAACTACACTGGCCTATACACATACAGCACAGCAATGAAGTAATAAAATGAACTAGGATCACACTAATCCAGCATGTTATTAACCTCACGTGCCCCACTCAATATGGCCGCTGCTTGAGTGGGGCAACTCAGAATAATAATGTGCTGGATTAGTGTGATCCTAGTTCATTTTATTACTTCCTTGCTGTGCTGTATGTGTATAGGCCAATGCCTTGGCTGGCGCTCCTGCAGAAAGTTTCTTGGGCAAACTCACCAGCCCAAGTGGCCCTGTCGGCTAACAAAGGGGGGAGGAGTCCAGTGACGTCACGGACATCGACGTCACCGGACTCCTGCCCCCTTCCCTTCATTAGCCGTCACGGACATTGACGTCACCGGACTCCTCCTCCCCCCCTTCCCTTCGTTAGCCAACGAAGCCACTTGGGGAAGGGGGGAGGAGTCCGGTGACGTCGATGCCCGTGACGTCACCGGATCTCCGACTGGACTCCCGGAAGCCGGCGGAGAGGTGAGTGTTTTCATTAGCGATCAAAATAATTTTAATCGATCAAAAAGTTTAACGACTAATTGAGAAATGAATCTTTAATTTCCACAGCCCTACAATAAAGTTAAGTGTAAAAAAAAATTGATCACATAATAAATACACATTTACACACACAAAAAATGGTATAAAATTAATTTCAGTACAGCGTTGCATGACGAAATAAACATCAATCAAAGTACCGCAGCGCTGAATACTGAAAAATGGCCTGGACAGGAAGGGGGTGAAAACACCACGGTCAGCAAGTGGTTAACCTTAGTGGTGAGACAAGTTTTTTTACATGCTAGCTTGTGAGTGTGCCAGGAAAACGTTTTGCTGTTTTACATAGTACTATGTGTCCCCAGTTATGAATGAACAGGATGTGATTTGCATCACTTCCTGTTCATTCATGAGTTTCTCAATGGTGAGAAGCACTCTGCACAGAGGCTCCTCCCCATTCAGAAACTGGACTATAGTAAACAGTTCCTGAATGAATGGGAAGCCTCTGTGCTTTCCATTCATTTAGAACAGAGCCTGCAGAAAAAGAGATTGAGGACTTTGTGTCCTCAATTTCTTTTTGTATTTTAAAAGGGAAATATCAAGGGGCTGTTTAGCCACCCACCAAGAGTAAAAAAAATTATTAAAATAAAAAAAACAAATTGAATAAAAAATAAGATATAATAAAAATAAAATAAGAAATAGTAAAAAATAAAAATAAAAACACGCCTGTTGGGGGAGGGGGCAAGTTTTTTTTGCCTCGGGCGGCTGCCGGCTGTATGTGTCAGACACCTCTCCTCATGTGCAACGTCGGCCACACAAGCAGCGCGGGAGGACAGGATGCCGGGGCCTCTAGGACGCACTTGAATGCAAGCCGCCTGACTCCCTGCGTTCAGTGGCGTGAGGGGGTGTGGGGTTGTATTGAAGTCAATGGCACCGCACCGCAGCCATGCCCCCCGCCCACAGTGTGATCACCCGGCACACAGGCACATTAGTGCCTGCATTCTGGTCCAGTGCGATCTGCAAAAATAGTGCTTGCAGCATTTTTGTGGATCGCACTGGACTGGAACGCAGGCACTAATGTGCCTGTGTTCCGGGTACAGGCGATCACACTGTGGGTGAGGGGCTTGGCTGCGGTGCCATTGACTTCAATGCATGCCCACGCCCCCTCCCGCCCCGAATGCAGGTGTTTTTTCATTGGTAAATCTTATTGAGCTCGTCATTTGAAAAGTAGATCTCCAGACGAAAAATTGTGGGCACCCCTGATCTAGTGAATATAAAAAATTAATGTAAATGATAGTTTTCAAGTAACTTCTGTGCTAAGTGCTAAACAATAATATCCTTTCCTTACAACACTAAAGCTGCTTGCAGGTACACATTATATCAACTTTTATCAAACAAACAGTTAAAAATATGCAGCGCTATGGGTCCTAGATTAATGCTCATATAGGAACATCTGTTCCTATATGAGCATTCATAAATATTTGTAAATATTAACTCTAATAAAGTGCAATCAAAAACCTTTGTGCATGTGTCTGTGAAGCTTTTACATAAGTACCTTAACATTTGTGTTGGGCATGAACTAATTAAATGTCCATTTGCAAGTGTGAAAACAACTCAGTCTTTTTCCTGAAAACAAACAGGCTCCAACAATTCACTGCTGAACTTCATTTACACATTATCCACACTCATGCTCAGTGCACCACTCCTAATCAAGTGCTGCTTACCATTTTCCCAAGACCTTATCTTGAAACAAGATCAGGTCACAAGCACTTGTAAATGTAATCCCACTACCAAGCTTCCTTTGCCCCACTACCAAGCTTCACCTAGGCGTGCTGACGTCACTGACTCTGCCCTACGCGTCATTTGACTTCCTTTAATGATGTGACTTCGTCAAGTGAGGCAACGCATAGGGCAGAGTCAGTGACGTCAGCACACCTAAGTGAAGCTTGGTAGTGAGAGGAATGAAAATCTCCAGCGCACATAAGAGGCTGTTATCAAGAAAGAATCTGAACAAGTGTTTTATCTAGTTTTAAATACATACTGGTTGCACTATGGTACCGTGTATACTCGAGTATAAGCCGAGTTTTTCAGCACATTTCTTGTGCTGAAAAATGCCCCCCTCGGCTTATACTCGAGTCAGCGTCTCGAGAACTGAGGAAAGTGAGTACGCTGGTCAGGTTTCTTCTTACTTACCTCGCCGAGCGTCGCGTCACTGCTGCTCCGGTGGGCAAACTTATACTCGAGTATATACGGTACATGGTTTTCTTTTGGCATAATTTATCGGGTACGAGGGATAAGGAAGAGGAGCAGTATCTCTCTCCATGTGAGATAAGAAAGGAGAGGCAAGATCAAAGAAGTGGATTACATATACAAACGCTTGTGACCTGATGCTTTTTCAAGATAAGGTCCTGGGGAAAAGGTGAGCAGCACTTGATTTGGATTGGAGCACACAAAAAGAGTTGTTTTCACACTTGAAAATGCACATTTAATTAGTCTATGTATAAATACAAATGTTAAGGTGTTTATGTTAAGGCTTCACAGGCACATGCACAAAAGATTTTTGATTGGTGCACTTTATTAGAGGAGTTGTTTACAAATATTTATACATGCAACATTATAATTCTTGCACTGTATAACACTATATAAACACATTTAGATATTTCTAAATGTGCATTCATCTAGGACCCATAGCGCTGCATATTTTTATCTATTTTAATTAATCTAAATGAATACATTAATATTTTTGAACATTGTCAATGGAACATCAAATTGTCATCAATTCCATTTTCATTTCTGCTGATACTTTCTGATTATATATACCACAATAACATCTACATTTATAAAAGGTATGTCTTAATAAATCTATTATTTTTTTACAATATTGTAAATTGTTTTAAGCTTGTTTTTATCTAGAACCACAAGAACAATACAAAGAGCACAAAAACAAGAACTAGATTGCATGCAGTAGCTTGTCAGTTCAAATATATTTATTTAATCTTAATAAAATCATTGTTTATTATATCCTAATAAAATAATTATTGGATGATTATTATTAAATAATAATCTTAACAAAATAATTTACTTTGGGTGTTTTATGTATAGATGGAGTTTGACATCCTTTATCTTTTACAATAGTAGGCCTCCTTTGGGTATTGTTTAGCATGCAAGTGATTACAGTCATCATTTGCCAATAGTGCCAAAACAAACCATTTTTTTAAAGCAGTCACACTTCACAATATTCTGCTTTTACTTTTAATACTAACAAAGTACTTGTGTTAAAGGGAGAAATAGGCAGTATTTGTATATGTGGTATAGCATTATTTACTTCATTCACAGAATGCAATGCTGAGCCAAGTTCTAGATTTGGGCCAGAGAAGAAATTGGGTTATCCTCTGTTTCCGCTGAGACGTTCTCACATTTCATACCTAGGAAATTTAACACAATTTCCTTCAAAAAAATGTCTCTTTGATGATTCATTTGGCTGTAGGGGGTTCAAGCAGACCCCTCTCCAGCTCCCTCAGAGAACTCCCCTCTTTCTTTCCAATGTCTGCAATAGCACTACCTGAGAAAGAGGAAAAATATGGAAATTTTCAAATTCTAAGAGTCCTATCATAAAGAGCAGGCATTTCCCTTAAGTTGAAGTACAGGATTTCTATACTCAAGTTCTTAAACAGCTGTTTTACATATCCAAATATCCACAACCCTGTGGATTAGTCTCTCTATTTTGAAGTTTTTGGAGCCCCTAGGTTCCAGGCACAGACCTTTTGATGTCTAGGTTCAATACACTGGACAGGTTTGATGCCAGGGACAAGGGATGCTTGGGGGGCCATGTGATCTGTTCCCGTTCTCTTTTGCCTGCTTTTCTGGATCGAGATAACATTGATCCTCATTGCTCCCGAATGGCCCAAAAGGTACTGGTTCTTTCAAACTCCTGACAAACTATCCAAGGGCCCTTCTAGATTCTCTGTCATCATCTGGCCAAACCAGCTTATCGAGCTTCAAGCCAAGCCAGCAACCTGGTAGCTGATATTCGCTGCATTGTCTGCTTTTGACACCACGTCCCAGAAGTGTATGGATGTAATTCCCTTGTGATATACAATCAATAAAAATTTATTATTTTTTTAGCTGTAAAATCTTTCTTCATAGACCCTCCTTTCTTTTGTTATTGAGTTTTTACTACTACAAAACTGCTAATCTTTAGTGCTACAAAATGGAGGCAGGCAGGGAGTCCGTGGGAGTTATGCAGGACTGCCCTTGATGGGTTACTCTGTGATAACCCCAGGGTCAAATCTGCCATGGACTTTTTACTTCTCTTCTGCTGAATCGGTACACTCTCGAGCTCAAGATATGGGAATCAACACAGATACAAAGGTGTGTGATGTCCGCTCAATACTCAAAGTTTATTCCTTGAGTTAGTTAATTATATCGAGTAAACATGGGGCGGTGGTTCAGCATCAAATAGGACCATAGCAACTGCTGCATATGACATCGAAACTTTAGATAGATAACCATGCACATTAATTTCCTGTGAAATCATGTGTTTTCCAAAAACTCGAAACTCTCATGGTTGTTACAGCTTAAACAAGTACTCCAACTTGAGACAAAGAAAACTACTGCTAATATTAAACTCACTTTGTCCCTTCAGTCCTGTAGCCTGCAGCTCAGTGAGTCAAACCAGCTGAGGTAGCTGCAAGGATTTAACGTCGTATACTGTGATGCACTCCAAGAAACACATTTTAAACTAAGGTCTAGGTGACAGAAGTTGGAATACAATATTTTCTTTATGGCCAAAAAAAGGGCGCTAACACCCAAATATTTTTTTGCGCGGTATTAATAATTTTCTGAGTAACCGCTACTGAGCAGCTAGTTTATAATACAGTACACCAGAACACTTCTAATAGAAGAGTAGTTAAAGCTCACCAGCATTTTTCATGAAAATACACCTGGATAATAATAATAATGGTGTTAAAAGCAGAAGGGTGCTTTTTAAACAACAACCAATAATAATAATGTATACATAATTAAAAACTCACAAGTTATTTAATCTCTGAGTCTTTACTCACCAAGTGAACTTAAAGCTTCATTCAATCCAAAGTTAGTGTCAATTTTGAGCTGAGGAAGAGACACAGCTGTTGCTCGAATAGGCACCTCTTCCAGCTGTCTAATCAGCAATGAAAGAATTTCTTGACTTAGACGGTTCTCCATTATTTTCAGAGCATCTACTGCATGTGCCAAAGGCAAGAAGATGAGGAGGCTGCTGTTTTCCGACAAAGGGAATCGGGCAACCTTAGTGGACAGTGCACAGGGACATATTAGATGAAAAAACAGACTAATTTAATTTCACTGCAGTATACTTTTTTACTATCACATTCTGCCTTGTTATACTTGTGATCAAGTACTGCCTTTAAGGAAAGTGCAATAGATTGAAGTTAATATTATATGAAAAGTGACTGTGACAAATATATTGATCTGTTTTCATATTTATTCAAAGACGAACAGTAATAGTTCCTGCTGTTACAATTGAAAACTGTACCATTCTCACCGTATCCTGTCTCATGCTCATTTAGTTCAGTCTTATTTTATTATTTTAAATCAAAAAATGTTACAAAGATAGAACAATAAAAACACAAACAATACTAGACATGTAAGCCAGCAAAACATATGTTACATTTCGTATGTTTTGTTTTTCGGGATTCGGGTCTAAAAGTGAATTTGTTTTGGTATTCGGATTCAGGTGAATCCAAACTTTGTTAATTTCGGATGAGTTAAATGATCATCACCAACTAAAATTCACTGCAGAAAAGTGACATTACATGTTTTCTTTGTTTCTTTTAATTGCTGACACCACAAACAAACAAAAAACAGCATGGGGTCCCCTCCAATTCATACTAGACCCTTTAGTTGATGTAAACCCCCGCCCCCCCCAAAAAAAACCAGCAAGCAGTTCCTCGGCAAGTAATACTAGACCCTTTAGGTCTAGTAGTAGTTTTAGGGGATCCCCAATGCCAAAATGTTTTTAAAAAAGTGGAGTCCTCTAAAATCCCTTACCAGATCCTTAATCCGGACAGCAGCAGTGCAGGAAAGGGTGGGGTGAGCGAGTGCCCCCTCCCTCCACCATACCAGGCCACATGCCCTTGGCTTTGGGAAGGTGCTTTTCCAGGGGGGACCCGTTGGAAAAGCACCTTGTCCCCATGCCGATGCACTTTGAAATAGCCAATAGCAGAAGGCTGCCTCCCACTACCTTTTGTCAGTCCCAGAGGAGTGGACCTGGGAGAGAAAGTGTCTCAACTGATTGACAGAAGGCAGTTAGTGGAACAATAGCCAACCTGCTATTAACTACTGCAATTTAAAATAGCCAATAACAGAATGGCTAGTGCTTCTGCAGAGGAGCGAACCTGAGAGAGAAAGTTCTCTCTCAGGTCCGCTCCTGTGTGACTGACATCAAGCATTAATTTTTCGGCCAACGCTGGAATGACTTTAAGGGACATTTTTTAAATTCATTTTAAATAAAGGAATTGTCAAAAACTTGTGTTTTGCTTTTTGTTGAATTTAAAAAAATTCTAAGGTGTTGTGTGTTTATTTACATTTTATTTAACCTTTTAGTGAATGAGTACAAGTACCCCTTACTCATTCACAAGGGAGGGGTGACATTTGGGTGCCCCTTTATGAAAGAGGGTACCCAAATGCAGATGAGCCCCTGAGATAGATGGAGGCCCAGTCAGGAGGCCAGGGCTCAGGAGCCGAGGAGGAGGAGGCTGGGTCCCAGTGGCGGCAGAGGAGCAAGAGGCCAGGGACTTTAACCTCCCTGGCGGTATGATTATTCAGGATTTTAGCATCCCAAAGCGGTACATTGTTTTTCATGGAAATTTGTTGTTTTATATTGTAGGCCCATAATTCTTAGTAAATCTTAGGAATAACTCACCTAAATCTGTCCAAACAAGAGTCCAGTAGACATCCCAGGTATGATAAAGTTTGAAACACGATATTAAAAAATGATAATATAATAAATTGACGGAAAGCGGAATAGAACAAAGACTTAAAATGCTCAATGCAAATAAAGCATCGATAGTAAATTAGAATCATTTGCACAATTGAGCAATAGCGATTCGTTGGGAAATTCGTCAATATTATTGATTGTTGTTTATTGTTAAACAACAACCAATAATATTAATGTATACATAATTAATAACTCACAAGTTATTTAATCTCTGAGTCTTTACTCACCAAGTGAACTTAAAGCTTCATTCAATCCAAAGTTAGTGTCAATTTTGAGCTGATGATGAATTTCCCAACGAATCGCTATCGCTCAATTCTGCAAGTGATTCTAATTTACTATCACTGTTTTCTACCTCGTCTAAAACCGCTTTTGACCTAAAGGGACGCATTTTGGATGCCATGGACGTTCACAAGTTTCCAGGCAGAAAGAACAGTAAAAGTGCAGGCAGGGCACTGGACAAAGCTCTAGGGACAAAATTGAAGTGAAATAGTTTGATACATAAGTGTAATCATAGCAGATTACATTGTATTGTGTGTATTCTGTGTAAATGTCATGTTTTCAGTTTTGAATTTCCCGCAGTCTCCGCCCACCGCTGTGACGCCCGAAAACAAAACTAAAACTCAGATGCTGGCATCGGCCGGCCGCGTACAGCAGAGGATACCGCGGGCTTGCAGGGACAAGGTAAGTGACGCTTTTCTGTGAAATCCCGAGTCTGGCTCGGGGTTACCGCTCTTGGTACTGAAAATTAATTTTTGAATGATTCATTACTCTCTGCTGATACCCCTTCTTGTGGAAGAGAGTTCCAAAATGTATCCGCTCTAACTGAAAAGAAGCCCCTTCACCCTTTGTGGTTAAATCTTTTCTCCTCCAATTTTAGGTGGTGGCCTCTAGTCTTCTTTATGGAGTTTACAATAAAAAGTTTATTGCTGATGTTGACATCACCATTAAACATTTTGTACATCAAAATCCCCTCTCAATCGCCTCATTTCCAGCCTGAAAAAGTTTAAATTTAGGAACATTGTTTTATAGCTTTGGTCCTCCAGGCCCTTAGTTTCATTGCCCTTCTCTGGACTCTTTCCAGCTCAAGGATATGCTTTCTGTGGATTGGTGACCAAAACTGAACCACATGCTCAAGGTGAGGCCGAACCAGTGATCTATAAAGTGGCAAGATTATTGCTTTGTCTCTACAGTACATTCCCTTTTTAATGCATGACAGCACTCTGCTAGCTTTGTTTTCTGCAGCCTGGCATTGCATGCTATTGTTTAATCTGTAGTCAACTATGACCCCCAAATATTTTTCCATTTTTGACATCCCTACTGGAGTACTCATGCTGCTTGCCTATTTTTAACTCCAAAATGCATTAAATTAAATTTTTCAACATTAAACCTCATCTACCACATAGTTGCCCACTCCCCTATTTTATCCAGGTCCTCCTATAATGTCTAAGCTCGTGTCTATTACCCTCCCAATTTTAGTATCATCTGCAAACATAGAAACATGGCTATTAACACCTCCCCCAATATCATTTACACACAGGTTAAACAGTATGGGGCCTAGCACAGAACCCTGCGGCACGCCACTCTCAACTAGGGATGAGCTTCGCGTTCGAGTCGAACCTATGTTCGACTCAAACATAGCATGTTCGAGCGTTCGCCGAACACCGAACATTATGGGATGTCCGCGGTCTGTTCGACCGCGGGACATCCCACAATGCACTGCGCTGTCCGAAACGGTAATTGGCTACAGTCTTGCACCTGACCGCACCTATGGGCATATTTTGCGATTTTTTTTTTTGCGGACGCACGCAATTTAAGGCTTGACATGTTTGGTGTCTATTTACTCGACGTGACCCTGACTTTTATGTTTTACTAAAAATATGGGTAAGAATAAATGTTTTATAACATAACGTAGGGAAACTTTTTTGTTTTTTTTTACATTTATGGTACTTTTTAAATTATATCTGTCCCCAAACTTTTTTAACATAAATTGTGTGACTGGTGAGGCACTATCAAATTTTTCAAACCCTGTATATATATATATATATACATACAGAAGTCTGATTATATATATATTTATTCCGGGTACTGCCCTGGGGGACATGTATCAATGAAAAAAACACTTTTAAAAAATACAATTTTTAAAGGAGCAGTGATTTAACATCACTTAAAATGAAACATTAAAAATGAAAAATTCCTTTATATATGGTGCCTGGGGGGTCCCCTTTCACTGACCGTAAAGTGGCACATCTGTATATTCATCCCTACTCTCAACCTCAGACCTATTTGAAAAAGAGCCATTCCTGTAGCCAGTTTTCTATCCATACTCACCAAGTCACCTATGCCCATAGATTGCAGGTTGTGTATTAAGCATTTATGTGGTACTGTGTCAAATGCTTTTGCAAAATCCAGGTACACTACGTCCACTGGCTTTCCTCCATCTAGATTTCTCCTCACCTCCTCGTAGAATGTTAGTAGATTGGTCTGACAAGAACGGTCCTTTGTAAATCCATGCTGATTATCACTTATACCATTGCCATTGAACAAAATCCATTAAATAGTTCTTTATCATTCCCTCAAACAGTTTGCATTCTATTGATCTTAGACTGACTGGTCTATAGTTCCCTGGTTGGCATCTTGAACCTTTTTTGGATATTGGTGCTACCATTGCTTCCACTCAGTACTGAGTCCTTGAGAATGAGGAATACATTTTCCCTCACGCTCTGCTGAACATGGATCTGAAATTATTCTCCAAAATACTGGCAAATAGACTTCTGCCTCATATACCCCAGATAATTCACCCGGATCAGGTTGGTTTTCAGCCCTGGGAAAGAGGGACGAAACAGGACCACACACAGGGCCATTAATTTGATCCACTCCGCAAGAATGAGGACCTCTCAGTTGATGTTCCTTTCTACTGATGCGGACAAGGGCTTTGGGTGGATTGGCAGTTCTTGAAGACTAGTATGGCCTTTTTGGGTTTAGGGGTAAACATGTTATTGTGGATCTCTGCCCTTTATTGCTCACCACAGGCTGCAGTCCAAGTTAGTGAAACACATTCAGATTACTTTCTCCTCAATTTTTTTTCCATAATAGTATTTTATTGAAGTCAAAAGAGATACAACAATAACAGTAACAATAAGACCAAATTGCTGTACAGTGTGTAGATTGATATGGCAGGAGAAGGTAAAAGAATGAACTACAGCTTCAAATGTTACATTCATAAAGAAAAAAAGAATATGAAGATACGCAAATAAAATGCAGTAATCAGTATATATATATATAT
>NW_017307199.1:155361-199705 GCF_000935625.1 Nanorana parkeri
TATACATATAGGCCATTGGCTGTTTTGATGTAAGAGAAAGCCAAATTAAATCATTAGATCTAAATGGCTATACAATTGTTATGGAGGCCAGGTATCAAGAGATAAAAACCCAAGTTGAAGAAGGGTAGGGGGGAAGAGGAGAAGAAGAGCGAGAAAGGGGGAGGGGTAAGGGAGGAAGGGCACAGGGATAAAATAAATCTGTGGAGGAAGCTATAGGAGAAAATCAATAGGTGTGAAAAAGTCTCGTTATGGGGGGAGCACACCGGACATGATCTCAGTGTATGTCGGAGTGTCTTTGAAGTAAATCCAGCAGGACCACGTGAATGTATGAATGGATGTCTTATCATGTGCAATATGAATCAGTTCTTCCATGTCAAAAAATTTGTTGATTCTTGCAAACCATTCACTGATAGAGGGAGTAGAAGAGGATTTCCAATGTAGTGTGTTAAAAGGGTATTATTCATTAGGGATTATGTATGCATGTGATGATTGATTTTCTCTATGTGATATATATATGGTTGCCACCTTTTCTTTCAGCGAAACCCGAACACTCTAGCGACGCATAGAGATTTTTTTGGGGAGAATGAGTTGCGGCTTATGCATATGTAAATAGCGCCACCCATTCATGTGTAAATATCACAGTCAAGACTATTTTCAGTGGGGGGCCAGTAGCCCCTATATTAATTTTGGTTGCCCCTGTCTGCCTGACATCATGTGTCCGGGTCTCAGCTGCCATGAAACCCGGACACAGCATTCAAAACCCGGACTGTCCGGGTGAATCCCGTACAGGTGGCAACCCTAGATATATATATGATTTTCTATATACATTTGTTCAGTTAAGGAATAAATGCCAGCTGACTTATAAAAGTCCATGGTTCTAGTTTTCTAGAAAGTAGTATTAGGGTTAGGGTGCACATATGGTACTCATCAATCATGCCTTCTGGTTAGAACCTCTCACATTTCTTATTATCAAGAAAGACTGTGAGCTATTCTAAATCAAAGTTTATGAAGTGTTTACCAAGTACGTATTATATCTCTTTACTGTAATATTTCTTGATTAAGTTATTCATATAAGGAAGAACACTCAATTATATATAAATATTGGTACTTGTAACATTATATGGTTTATTTGAATGCATTATAGTTTGCATTCAACACAAGAATCCTCTATCCCCATCCCCCTTCAATACTAATAGTAGCCTAAGTTTCAGATTACAGTTAAGGCTAGTTGACCCAGAGAAGGAGGGGGGACTGGAGCAAAAAGGACACACATGCTGGCATTCAGACACACAGACACGAGGGACAGAAGCTAACACTTTAAACACTTACAAGAACTTATTTATACATCTACATATTTCTATATTTTGTTTTATGCTATTAATCTTGTAATCATTTGTAACTTTGTAATTAAACACATTTTTGAGTTGTAAGCAAGAACGGAAGCTATTTTTTCCTATTTTAAACTTTTCACCTTAAGAACAAGAATATGAACATGACATAAAAATATTATATCAAAAAATCATATTCTACATTGGCAAGCCTCAGCCTGGTTCGAGTTTATCCGCGATTTTTAGATTTTATTTGCTCCCTCATCTTGATGAGAGGGAATGATGGACAATTTGCACAATTCAGCAAATAATGATATCGAGCTTCAGGATAAATAAAATTTCAGCCGGAACCAATCGAACAAACCTACGATTCACGGGTGGAAAGGAATTCGCGTGCGAAACTGCTACCTTGTGGTAATGTGACATTTCCCGCCATACACGCGTGACGTGAAAGGAACTCAGAGTTAAATCGAGTAAGTATGGATTTAATTCATTCTTTGGCTGCTAAAAGCACATTGGAATTTAAAGTTTTGCATAATTGTTCAGATGTAGAGTTATGGGGTAATCTGTGGGAACAGTGTTTACAAGATAATGAGAAAATTGATAAGCAACTCTTTACTGTAAATAAATCGAAATGTGAAATTAGAAATGTAATGCATATGGTTAAACTATTTCATACTTTAATAGGTATTAATCCAATACGTAATGTTTGTATGATTACTCAGGAAAGTGAGCACAGTACAGAGCAGACAAAGGAATCGCGACAGGATTATAGTTATTGTCTTGATTGTAAAAGTTTGACTGATGATGTAAATATCTTACAGAATCAGATTCAAATAAAGAACATTCAGCTGTCTGAATTACAGAATGATGTCAAGATGATTTCTGTAACTACAAGGGCAGGAGGTAGCAAAAGTGAAGGACAGGAAACTAAATAACAGTCTCTTGTACCAGAAGTTCGGTCTAATATAGAGGATGATTTGCAAGATGATACTGCAATAAGGAAAAACAAAATGTTAGACAAATCTGCAACACTTAACCTTAAAATCTTCGATCAATTACCGTAATGAATATTGTTAAAGACATTCCAGCTTACGATGAGAATGCATTTAACAATGCACATGTCTTTGAAGCCTATACAGATACGTTTAATTTAACAAATAAACAAAAGAACATTTGTTTTAAGGCGTGGCTACCATGTCATTACAGTCAGAGACTGAAGTCTCCAATGGTAACAGATGAAGGAGAGACAATACATTGTACAGAGTCAGATAGATTAAAGAAGCTGATAATGTTTTCATCAGGAGAAGAAATCCCAACAGTTGATATGTTAAATTGCTTACAACCCTCTAGTAATGATGATCAATTTACTTTTATGAAGAAGTTTGAGCAGGCATATAGAATGATCATGGGAATTTCGCAAGAGGATAATCCAGCAGCCATGATAAAGGTTTTTGTAAAAAAAGTTTACATTTTTGGATCCAACTTCTCTTGCAGTAGCTGCAGAGAAAGAGACATTAGAAGATGCTGCAATTTTCCTAGATAAAATAATTAGGCAAATTAAATCTAGTACTTCACAATGCAGTGTAGATGTTTTCCAAGATGGAGACCAGAGAAAGGAGGTATGTTTAGCCACACCCACAAGTCATGAGAGACACATCAGCACTAGATTTTCAGAGCAGGGTGGAGCTGTAATTTGCTTCTATTTTGGAAAGCCTGGTCATTTGAAGAGACAATGTTGGAATTATCACAGAGATTCACAGATTAAAATCTGGGAAACAGAAAATGAAACATCAACTTCTGTTCAACAATATTCAACAAATGATAGTATAGGAGATTATTTTGCTCCTGTTGACAAGCAGATCAGTAAGCTCACTGTTAGTGATAATGGTTCTTACACTGTGGCTTGCAATGATGTCATTGAGAGAGAAGGTTTATTAGCCTCACCATGTCTAGATCGAGATGTAAACGCTCTTCCTTTAGAAAATGTTAGCTCTATTCTTTTGGATAAGAGTGGACACATACAAGGATTACTAGGCGGTAGAAAAATAAAATGTTTGATAGATTCTGGAGCTCAATTGAGTGTTACAAGTCTAAAATGACCTTTAAGACCCAATGCACCTGAATGTAAAATTGTAGGCTTTAATGGCAGAGGTAATTCCACTGCTAAACTGATTTCTGATGTGACTTTTGAAATACCTGGATTATTAAAATGAGGAGATAAATAAGGTTCCAATTGTTATTTATAGTGATAAATCACATGTTGTTCAAGCACTCACAGATTTACCACTCATAAGGCAGAAAGAAACTGTAGATCCTTCAAACAAAGAATTGAACAAAAATCTTCTCAAGTCAATTCTTGAACTTGGTTCTCAAAGTAAAAACTATGCAATTGTGAAAGTACCTCCACACATGAAAGATAATCATTAGGGATGTCCCGATACAGGGCATTTTGACAAGTACTTGTACTTGTCAAAATGCCCCACTGCCTAGCGCCGAAGCTTGCACTGTTTTTTTTTTTTAACCTTCCATGGTGGCTGGGGTTGGGGTCCTCTGGGCAGGCTGGAGGAGCGTCGCATCACTGCTGTGGGCGTAGCTCCAGGTGGGGGTCTTATTGTAGTTGGCTGGCGACTGCCCAGAGGACTCCGCCTGTAGCTCCGCCCACAGCAGTGACGCGACGCTCCTCCGCTCAGCCTCTCAGCGCCGCCGACGTCGTCCTCGCATGAGGAGAAAAAATCATTCAGCACCCCATGAGGCTCCATTGAACAGGCACCAGTAAGTAAGGGCCTGTGCTGCTGAGATGGCAAGTGGTGTAATTTTTGCCACTTTGCCAGTATTGTATTTATAATCTGATTGCAAGTGTACATTTACTTCTTCATATAGAGTATTAGGTTAAATCATGATCTATAGTATACTACATACATAACATGTAGTTGTACTAAGGATCATGATTTAACCTAATCATGTTAGCAGGGGAATAGGGAATAATTGAACAACTCTATTGCTGTAGTGTACTCTATACGTAGTACATGTACAGTACTAGCAGAGTATAATTGTAAATGTATTGTCTGCACTGTATTAGCAGTATATACTCTATATGTACTACATATAGAGTACACACTGCTAATACAGTGCAGACAATACATTTACAATTATACTCTGCTAACATGAATGGATTAAATGATCTGTCTGTAGCCCTGTACTAGGGATCATTTAATCCATTCATGTTAGCAGAGGATAATTGTAAATCTATTGTTGCAGTGCACTCTATATGTACATGTACTATATACTACATATAGAATGCACTGCAACAATATATTTACAATTCTCCCCTGCTAACATGAATAGGTTAAATCATGATCCATAGTATATAACATGTTGTTGTACTATGGATCATTTAAAGTCAGCTGTCCCTTTAAGAAAAAGTATCGGTAATTGGCATTGGTAAGTACATGTGGGGAAGTACTTGTACTTGGGCCTGAAAAAGTGGCATTGGACATCCCTAATAATCATGAATTGAGCATAGGATGTTCAATGGCACGTATCTTAGCCAATGAGTCAGCTACAAAGGAACACTTTGACATTAAAGCAACACCTTTAGTACAGAAAACCAGCACGCATGTCTCTAATTTTGCAGAAGTAAAAGATAATTCAAGGGTTGATACAAAACCTTTATTTGTTTGCGAAAACAGGGTTTTGAGTCATGACCAGAAAGGGAATTTGCATCTTGTCATGTCTAAACACAGATTCCAGACACATAGTACATGCAGGAGAGTTTAGGCCATCTAAGACAGGAAAAGATCTGAAAATTTCTTAATAGACAATTTATTGTCAAGGAAAGTATAGGTAGATATGTCTCACTCACAATTCATGAAACATGGGCATGGACATACAATGACATAGATATGATATTTTGATCAAATATTTCCACTAAGTATGGAGTAAAGGTGATATTGTAATTAATGAAGGTATGTACAGAATACATGAATTAGCCATTGTAAAATATTTATGCCAAAATAATGATACTGCATTTCTGTTACAGGAAATTATTTAAGTCAGTCCTGGAAGATAATATGATTCTTCTAGATGCTTCCAGATGAAAAGAAGAATTCAGATGTTGAGAGGGAGAAAAGCCTTCTATGAAAGAAGATGTGGCAAATAAAGTTTTGCTCTTCATGGCTATGTCTGTTTTTTCATGTTAAATAAAAGTTTCCTAACTTTACAGGATCATTGAAGAAGATCACTAGAACATGTCCGAAAGAAAAAACCTTTCATGAAGAAGACTATTGACTTTTTACTATTGACAAAATAGTAAATTTTTTTTGACATATTGGTTATTTATTCGTACATGTTTAATTTATTGTAAAAGTTTTTCCACACTCGGTTTTTTAAAGCACATTTTATGTACTCTTGGAGTAAAAAGGGTTAAAGCTCATTACAATGCTATCATTGTAGGTAACAGGAACATCTGTTGTCAATTAGGAGAGATAGAGTGTTCTCTTTTTTGCTAAAATACATTCAAATTCATATTTAGGATAAGTTTGATATTGTAAAGTATATTTCTAGAACAATGCGATATAAGTGAATGAACCTGAATTAAGAAAAGTCCTATTTGAACTTTAGCGGGGTTTATTAAAATGGAATTGGGTATAATAGGTTTTATGATAAATACCTTTTAGACTTAGTTGGATACATTTTTGGAGTAAAAATTTGAAACATATATACAGTGTCATACACAAATCAAAGTGGGCTACATTCATTAATGGCTTATTGAAATAATTTAATATCTGGTAAAGAATAAGATAGGTAAATATTTTAAGGAGAAAAGTCTTACCAAGCTTATTATTCCTAATTCTGGATCAAGGTTGAAATATGCAAATCAATCATCTTATGTTCCTTGGAATATATGTGATACGCTTGTGACAAGCCTAATATATGAATGGATTAAGATTTAGAAAAATGATTTGCAACCATTTTGAGAGGGAATATGTTAAAAGGGTATTATTCATTAGGGATTATGTATGCATGTGATGAACATAAGTGATGATTGATTTTCTATATACATTTGTTCAATTAAGAAATAAATGCAAGCTGACTTATAAAAGTCCATGGTTTTAGTTTTCTAGAAAGTAGTATTAGGGTTAGGGTGCACATATGGTACTCATCAATCATGCCTTCTGGTTAGAACCTCCCACATTCCTTATTATCAAGAAAGACTGTGAGATATTCTAAATCAAAGTTTATGAAGTGTTTACAAAGTACGTATTATATCTCTTTACTGTAATATTTCTTGATTAAGTTATTCATATAAGAAAGAACACTGAATTATGTATAAATATTGGTACTTGTAACATTATATGGTTTATTTGAATGCATTATAGTTTGCATTCAACACAAGAATCCTCTATCCCTATCCCCCTTCAATACTAATAGTAGCCTAAGTTTCAGATTACAGTTAAGGCTAGTTGACCCAGAGAAGGAGGGGGGACTGGAGCAAAAAGGACACACATGCTGGCATTCAGACACACAGACACGAGGGACAGAAGCTAACACTTTAAACACTTACAAGAACTTATTTATACATCTACATATTTCTATATTTTGTTTTATGCTATTAATCTTGTAATCATTTGTAACTTTGTGATTAAACACATTTTTGAGTTGTAAGCAAGAACGGAAGCTATTTCTTCCTCTTTTAAACTTTTCACCTTAAGAACAACAATATGAATATGACATAAAAATATGATATCAAAAAATCATATTCTACATAGTGGTATAAGTTGTTTGGCAGCGTTCAGCATATGGAATTTCAGCGATTTCTTGTATCGTCGGGGTCACTCTGTAGTGTGGTGGAGTAGGCATGCAGCTGGAGTAAAATCCAGTTGGTCTCCAGAGATACTGGAGATAGTATCTTTGACTGATCTCCAAAAGGTCTGTATTTTTGGGCAAGACCACCATATATGTCGGAAAGATCCCTCTTCTTCTCCACATCTCCAGCAAAGGGGGCTGAAAGTGGGAAAACGTTTGTGTAGTGTCAGGGAAACCCTATACCATCTAGATCTAATCTTTAAATGGTTTTCTTGGGTGTAGATGTTGATCTTGGATGTATTCAGATTTATGTTCTCCCATTCTTGGTCGGAGAAAGTGATCCCAAGGTCTCTCTCCCATTTAAGTTTCAGTGGGTCAGGTGGTTGAGAGTCAGGGAGAGTATAAGTCTATAAAGTGTGGAGATGGAATGCCTAAGGGGTGTCTTAGAAGTGCAGAGGGACTCCAATGATGTCAGAGCTCTGGCATAAAGCAATTTATCTTGTGTGCTTAAGAAAATGCCTGTTGAAAATATGACCAGAGAGGGAAATCCCTTTAATTTGCTTGACATTCAGCTAGTATAGTCTGCCTGTCCTTAAAGGAACCCGATCGGAAGAAGTGGTTGGCAGTCACCCCCACCTCGCAGCAGCCATTTACACAAGAAAGTGAGGGACTCCCCCGGAGGAAAAGCAGGGTTGTCCCATATGGGAGTGAGTGGGCCTGGGCTCGTTGTTAGGTGTAAAGAGGTACGGGCTAGGTTGCAGATCTGTAAGGTAGCACTAATGAGAGGGTGACTAGAAAACGAAGGTGGAAGTGAGTTGTGAGCAATCCAAGGAGAAAGGGGTAGCGAGTCAGCAGACATGAACTTTTCTACCGTAACCCAGTCTTTTTGCGAGGCATGGACATTCCAGTCTATCAACCTGGCAAGATGGCAGGACCAGTAGTATTTTTCCATGTCTGGAAGTCCTATGCCCCCACTTTGCGCAGGAGTGGACATGTATTGGAGAACTATTTTAGGTGTCTTATTTCCCTATAAGAACGAGCAAAAGAGTCCTATCGATTTGAAGAAGCCTTTTGGTATAGAAATGGGGATATTTGCAGTAGATATAGGATTCTAGGAGCAATATTCATCTTCAGAATAGCTGCTCTTCCAAACCAGGAAAAGGTTGGTTTATCCCATTGAGCAAGGTTTCGCCTAAGGGAATTGAGCAAAGGGGGAAGTTTAGATTATATAGCAGGGAAAGATCGACGGAGAGGTTTATTCCCAAGTAAGGGATATGTGAAGATTTGCAGAGAAATTGAAAAAGTCGTTGACAGTCCTTAACGACGGGTAACAGGAGAGAAATGTTAAGGGCAGATGATTTAGAGTAGTTAATCTTAACCACTTGAAGGCCATAGTGTTTCACCCCCTTCCTGGCCAGGCCATTTTTCAGTATTCAGCGCTGCGGTACTTATAAGAAATAGATTGGAAATGGCGAAACGCCTCCGCTATGAAGGGGAGAGATTGTAAAGGCTCAGATAGAGTGAAGAGGAGATCATCTGCGAAGGCTACTAATTTGTGTTCCCTATGTTTTTAATGGACACACCTCGTATAGCGGGGTTTTCACGGATAGATTGAAGGAAAGGCTCTAGAGTCAGTACAAAAAGAAGAGGAGAAAGGGGGCATCCCTGTCTGGTTCCATTGCGGATGGGGAAGACATCCGACAGAAGGCCATTTACCCTAACATGGGCTTGAGGATCACGGTATAGAGCCAAAAACCTAGAGAGCATAGAATGTTCAATTGCGTAAATTTGTAGGGTAGCTTCCATGTAATCCCAGGTCAATCTGTTGAATGCCTTCTCCGCATCTGTAGATAGGAAGAAACAGTGTGCCAGATTGAGAGCTTTGGTAGTATTGTCATGGGCTTCTCGACCAGGGATGAACCCCGCCTGATCTAGATGAATAAGAGAAGGTATGAAGGGGAGAAGACGGTTAGCTAAGATTTAGGCATATCATTTCACATCGACATTTAAGAGTGATATAGGGCAGTAACTTTCGCAGTACGAGGGGTCTTTGCCGGGTTTTGGAATTACTGAAATATGTGCTTCAAGGAGTGAGTCTCTATCAGGTGCGTCTGTATCAGTCGGTCTCTATCAGTGAGTTGAGGGCCAATAGGAAATATGGCGAGAGAGTAGAGGCAAAAGTGGTATAATAGTGTGAAGAAAGACCATCTGGGCCAAGGAGATTTGCCAGGTTTTAATTGTTTAAGGGCAGGTTCCAGTTCTTGAGTTGTAATAGGAGTTTATAGAGATTCAGCCTGTTGAGGGGAAAGACGTGGAAGAGTCATAGAACTTAGAAAAAGTTGTATAGACTGTCGTCTATTGAGTGTCTCCTGCTGAGATAAGGGGGGTTCGTGTATATGGTAGAGGCTTTCATAGAAAGATCGAAATTGAGCAACTATATCAGTTGGTTTGGAGTACAGGGATCCCTGTCTATTGCGAATAGCGTCAACCTGAAGGGAAGTACGCTTGGCTCTCAAGGCTCTAGCTGGAAATTTTCTACATTTGTTGCCATATTCATAAAAGAATCGGCTGGAGAGAACAAAAGCCTTTTTGACCTTGGAGTCAATTAGGTCTTTCAGTTTAGTACGCAAGAGAATTAAAGACTGTAGGTCCCGGAGAGCCAATGATCTTTTGTGTGCTTGTTCCATGGAGTGTATTTGGTCAGTAAGGTCGGCTATTTGTGCTTGACAAGCTTTTTTCAAGTGTGCTGACCAGGAGAGGAGATTGCCACGAATGACACACTTGTGTGCTTGCCAGGTTACCATGCTTGGCATTTTAGTTACGTGAGAAAAAGTAATCCAGTGATTTATGTAAGGAGTCGGTAATGGCCGGGTCACATAGAAGGGAAGGATTGAGATGCCATTGTTTGGAACAAGGTTCTATGGATGCAGAATGCAGGTAAGCTAAATCTTGTTTGGAAAGGAAGAAGTAGTCCAGTCTAGTGTATTTATTGTGAGGGGGGTAAAGAAAGTGTAGTCTTTGGTAGAGGTATATAGGGTCCGCCCGGTATCATGAACAGTAAGAGAAGATAGGTTCTGTTTGATGTGTCGGAGGGCTCTACATGTCAAGGAAGAAGATCCTGAGGAGGAGTCGAGAGTCGGGTTTAAAGGGACATTGAGATCACCTCCCACAATCAAAAGCCCAGAAGAGAATTCCAACAGTAATTTAATGATTTTAGTGATGAAAGAAGGCTGGCGTTTGTTGGGACAGTAGATGTTAGCCAGAGTGGTCGGCCTATTGTTTAGTTTCCCTTTAAGGAAAATGAAATGGCCTTCTGGATCTATAAGCTCTGCTTCAAGGTAGAATTTAACCTCTTTAGCAAAAAGAATAGAAACTCCTTTCGTTTTTTGTAGGGGGTTGGTAGAATGAAAGGCCTTTGGGTGTCTGTAATTGGTTAACTTCTGAACAAAGCCAAATTTGAAATGTGTCTCCTGAATGAACGCAATCTGTGCCCTTTGTGTATGGGCAATGTGTAGCAGGCGAGATCTTTTTTTCAGGAATGTTTAAACCTTGGGCATTGATAGAAATAAACTTCAACTTAAGGTTTGCTGGAGAGTGATGTACGGGGAGAGGAGTAGGCATTTTAGGATGGATGGAAGGATGAGAGGGAGAGAAAGATAAGAAAAAAGAAAAAAAGGGGTGGGGATGGGGAAGGAAGGGTTAGGTTAGATTCAGCAAGAGAAAAGAGGTATGAGGTTGTAGAACAACGTCTATCAAAATCAGGTCCGGAGTAGCGCCCTGCTCAAAAAACAAAGGAGAGAAGGACGCTACTTACTTATGGCAAACCGGACCAGTTCGGAGTTTTGCCTCGATTTGAACATAACCTCTTCTTTGAGTTGAAAGCTGATAAAGCAGCATCTTGCATCTCTCGGAGGATCGGTATCTCTGCCATGAGGACGAAGAGCACGGTGTGCTCTTTCCAGATCTATTGGTGAATCAGGTGGTTTTTCCAGGATGTCGTTGAAGATCGCCTGAAGAGCAGAATGTAGGCTCTCCGGTTCCATCGATTCAGGTAAGCCCCTGAGTCTGATATTGCGGCGGCATCCTCGGCTTCTGCTGGTAAGAAGCATCTCATCTCTGTGGGTGCCAGACTGTTCAACAGCAGACAGCCAGTTAGCAATTGATTTGATGTCGGACCTCAGGCCAGAGATGGCATCCAAGAGAACATGCTTAATCTCAAGAACCACCGATTGCAAGTCCGCTCGTTGTGGCAACTTGTTGATGTAGAAGGGGACATCTTCCGCTGACGCGGGATTCTGGCCTTCATTGTCTGAAGCCTCGTGGTCGGGCAGAGGGTGGCTTCCTCGCGGGTCTGAATGCTGGGCACGGAACAGAGTTGGAATAGATTTATGTCCCTGTGAGCCTGTGTCTCGGCCTGATGGGATTTGGCGACCAATTTTCCCCATAGTTGCTGAAAAAAGTGCAAAGTTCTCCCGTCTGCTCTGGAGCTTCCTCAATATGCGGCCATCTTAAGCACGCACGAGACCACGCCCCCTCCTCTCAATTTTTTAGTGTTATGGTAATCTCTCTCATTTTAAAATCAATTACCACACATCTTAGGCATTTAATGCTTCCTTGGTGAAGGATAATGTACAGACATTAAACAATCTTTCCCTTTTCAGTGGGCTCCCTACTCATTAAAATACCTAGGGATTAGGCTTACCTGAGACCCCCACAACGCTCTATGTAGGCGAACTTTCCTCCCCTTTTTACCAAAATAATCTGCATCGGTCCTATGACTGTCCAATTGAACCTCTGCCTGGCGCCGCCATTCCGTTTGGGCGCATCTATCCCTTGTCGGAACACGAACTTGAAACCCTACGCAAGTACATCGAGGATAATCTCGCAAAGGGATTCATTAGACCCTCTACCTCCCCTGCGGGGGCTGGCCTGTTTTTTGTTGAGAACAAAGATCACTCTCTTCGACCCTGCATCGATTACTGAGACCTGAATAAAATAACCATCAAAAATCGATACCCACTGCCCCTAGTACCTGAGCTTTTCCAACGCTTCAGAAGATCCAAGATCTTTTCCAAACTGGATCTCCGGGGGGCCTATAATCTCGTACGGATCCGTAAAGGGGATGAGTGGAAGACAGCTTTCCGCACCCGGTTCTGGCATTTTGAATATCGGGTAATGCCGTTCGGGCTATAAAATGCCCCAGCCACGTTCCAACATTTTGTCAACGAGATCTCCCGGGACTATCTCGATCATTTTATGATTGTGTACCTAGATGACATTCTAGTGTTTTCTCCTTCCCTCGAGAGCCATCGAGATCATCTGCGCAAAGTTTTATCCCGTCTTCGAAGCCACAGTTTATACGCCAAACCAGAAAAGTGTGAGTTTGAGAAAAAATCCATCCAGTTTTTGGGATTGATCATCTCAACTGAGGGCATTGCCATGGATTCCCAGAAAGTGGCGGCTGTATTGAATTGGCCTGTACCCACAGATTGTAAAAGTATCCAGCGATTCATAGGCTTCGCCAACTTTTATCGGAGGTTCATAAAGGGGTTTTCTGCCATTATTGCCCCCATCACCCAACTCACCCGACAACATATTCGCTTTGCCTGGACTCCGAAGGCCCAAACGGCTTTTGAAATGCTAAAGGCCCTTTTTACGTCAGCTCCCATACTGAGACACCCCGAACCTACTCTGCCATATGTGTTAGAAGTAGATGCCTCTGAGACGGCAGTAGGTGCGGTTCTTTCTCAACGCCCTGAGGCCACCAGCCTGCTGCATCCCGTGGCATTTTTTTCTCGGAAGCTCTCCCCACCTGAGAGAAATTACGATGTGGGGGATCGAGAGCTCTTAGCCATAAAACTGGCTCTGGAAGAGTGGAGATACCTACATGAGGGGGCCCAACTTCCCATACTCGTTTATACCGATCATAAAAATCTCGAATATCTCCGCTCAGCCAAACGCCTCAGAACCCGGCAAGCCAGATGGGCCCTCTTCTTTTCACGTTTCACCCTGCACATCACATACCGACCGGGGTCGAAGAATGGTAAGCCGGATGCACTTTCAAGGATGTATCCTATGTCAACATCAAAGTCCTCAATGGACCCGGTGCTTCCAGGACACAACTTTCTGCTGCTTCAACAAAGCTTCCTCTTGGATCTCATGAATGCAACTTCCTCTGCTGAGCGGCCTCCTGGAATCGAATTAAGGGAACATGACGGACTGTTGTTCCGGGATCATGCCGTGTTCGTACCCCCACCATTAAGGCATTTCGTTTTCAAATCCTGTCATGACCATCTTCTAGCTGGACACTTTGGGGTTTCCAAATCCTTCAGCCTGATTCTTAGAAGTTTTTGGTGGCCCTCCTTGAGGAAGGATTGTCGGGCCTACGTCTCCTCTTGTGCAACCTGTGCAAGGAATAAAACAGAGAGGAAGAGGCCATGGGGTTTATTACAACAACTGCCCGTTCCGTTCAGACCCTGGGAGATGCTCAGTATGGACTTCGTTGTTGAACTTCCCCCATCTGAGGGCTATACGTCCATTTTCGTTGTAGTGGACCGTTTCACCAAAATGGCCCATTTCATTCCCATGATGGGTACCCCTTCAGCCTCAGAGACTGCCCTTCCTCCGTGAGGTCATCCGTCTCCATGGAGTTCCAGACAACATAGTATCTGATTGTGGGGTCCAGTTTACTTCTAAATTTTGGAGAGAAACTTGCAAATCCCTGGGAATTGAGCCGCGGTTCTCATCCGCCTACCACCCTCAAACGAATGGCCAGACGGAGAGAACAAACCAAACCCTTGAGCAATATTTGCGGTGCTTTTCATCCTTCACACAAGATGACTGGGCTTCGCTGCTTCCCTGTGCAGAGTTCGCATACAATAATGCGGTACACTCGGCTACGGGGCAAACTCCGTTCTTTGCCAACTCGGGATTCCATCCGTACTTCATGCCCGTTTTGCCAGCCGAGACCTCTGTGCCTTCCATCCAAGAGCGTGTCCAGTTCCTGCACTCCAACCTTGAGCTGCTGAAGAAAACCCTCGCCCGGGCTCAGGCCACCACCAAGGCCTCCTTTGATAGAAAGCGGAGGGGCGACCTGAACCTGCAACCTGGGGACAAGGTATGGTTGTCTACCCTCAACCTAAAACTCGCCTGTCCCTCGAAAAAACTGGCTCCGCGATTCGTTGGACCTTTCCCTGTCCTCAAACGTATTAACCCTGTGGCTTATGAATTGCAGCTTACGGCCTCCTATCGGATCCACTCGGTGTTTCACGTGACTCTCCTGAAACCCGTGGTCCGGACCCTTTTGGGGACCGGGGTGACGGCCCGCCTTCTCCTGTGCTGGTCGATGGCGGTATGGAATACGAGGTGGAGGCTACACTTGATTGTCGTGGGTCTGGCGCCTCCCGCCGATTCCTCATTAAATGGAAAGGATATGGGCCCGAAGAGAACTCCTGGGAGCCTGCGGCTCACGTCCACGCTCCCGACCTGGTACGTCGATTCCTCCAAAGGGCTTCTGCTCGTCCTTCCAGAGTCGGCATCCGGAGGCTGCCCGTCAGAGGGGGGCACTGTCAGCAAAGGTCCTGCACCGCGGATGCGCAGGGAAGAACGAACACACGCATGCGCAGTACACGTCCTGCCCACGGAATGACGCGCCAACGGGCGCACCGGAAGTGATGCGCATATGGCGCGGAAAGACGCGCCAAGTGGCGCACCGGAAATTACGTGCTTGATAGATTCCATGCCCTATTTAAACCCAGCTCACACGGCTGTTAGTTGCTGGTTTGCCTTTCCAGCTTGTGTGTGTTCCTTGAATCCTGTTTTGCCTGGTCCTGTATACTTCTGAACTCCCTGGATTTCGACTTGTTTCTGTTTTGCCCACCATCCCCGCTTGCTGCCTGCTTTTTCGACCTCGGACTGTTTTCTGGATTCTTCTTCTGCCTGCTCCATTCTGTACTGCATCAGATCTCCTGGCTATTTGACCCCGGCTTGTTGTGACTACGAATACCGGATTTCCCCAAAGCACTCGTGCCACTCCTTGTCTGCCTGGCCTTTGTCCCCAACATCAAAGGCCACAAGACACGAGGTGCAAGAGAAGCCTCCTCAACCTTCGGTCTCCATACTAGGTACGTGATAACGTGTGGGGGATCTACTTCACCACGATTAAGACATGATATACTAGTAATGCATAGACAGAATGGGGAGCAGGTCTTCCACATATGGAGCTGTATTATTGGGCAGCAGTATTAACCCATATTACAGACTGGTTTTCCCCTACCAGAAACAAATTGTGGATATCTATTGAACAAGCAGCTAGCCCATTAGCACTGACTTCGATCCAATGGATTCGTCCTCAGAAAAGGCTGATTCAGGGGCCTTTACCTCCATTAGTTAGGACACTAATGAAAATCTGGGACAGGACAGTAAAATTATATAATATATCAGACTATGAGGGACCTCTCTCTCCTATATTAGGTAACCCAGATTTCCCAGCAGGGTTTGCTTGCTTAAGTTTTTTTAAAATGGGCCGCTATGGAACCAGCTCCTATTATTCAAGCAATTTCAGATCATGGTATATATCCCCTATCTCTTCTGATCCCAGAAGTTGGTTCCCCACAGAAACAGTGGTATACATACTTTCAAATTAAACACTACATTACTGCCCTTTCGAGATTTAAAACCCTAAGATGAGAAATGGCCTCCTTTGAGGATCTGTGTATGAACCAAAAGGAAAGTGAACATAAACTATCAAAGATATATCATACTCTCTTGACTCAAGCATTTGCAGATAGACCGTTTTATGTAAGGGGGTGGGAAACAGAACTGGGTTATAGATTATCTCAAGATGATTGGAGACGATCTTTTGTGTAAACATGTAAGTTGAGTATTTCGAGTTACATCCAGGAATGGAATTTTAAGATATTGACAACATGGTATAGATACCCTACTTTACTACATAAGATCTTCCCAAACATATCGGATCGATGTTGGAGATGTGGAGTAGAGAAAGGTACTATGTTACATATATGGTGGTCTTGTCAAGAGATTCAACCTTTCTGGGACATGGTTTATAAAATAGGAGCACATCTTATTAAGGTTCAGGGACTTTGTACACCTCAGATCGCGTTATTGACTATTGAAACCGGGTCCAATTAAAGAAGCCAAGAAAGACCTATTTTGATTTCTCTCATTTGCTGCAAGAACAGTAATAGCTAGATATCGGAGGTGCCAAGATATATTGCAAATCAAAGGCGGGGTTATAGAAATTAACTTTTTGAGAAGGGTGGAAGAGTTAGTAGCGTGATCTCAGGATAGGTACCCACAATTTATGGCGACATGGATTCCATGGATAAAGCTTGACATTGCTATTATGTGCTTACCAGGAACATGAGGTTTATCTGTATGACCATTTGGGGGAGGGAGGGAGAGAAGAGGAGGAGATGAGACTGTGAAATTTCCTTTTTCTTTTTGGTTTGTTGTGTTTGGTTTGGTTTAGGGTCGGGAGGGGTTTTGGGGGGTTTTTTTCTCTTCCTTCTAGCTGAGACCCTTAAGGGGAAGAATGGTTTTAACACTAATGGAAAATGTATGGTGGATGTTCTATGAATATTTTTCTTGGGTTTTTTTTATGGTTGAGTTTTCTTCCTGTGAGTGTGTCTTAAATGAGTGATTTCCACTCACCTCATAGTTCTAAGCCGACCTGTGACAATGAGACTGTCACAGGTCGGCTCAGTAGATCGGGAGGTGAGGAAACACATACCGGGTTCCCTCACCTCTCGATCCTGTCACGGCTCTCTGCCGTGACAGGGGGAGGGGCTGGATTCCCCTCTCCCCGCTCCGATCTGCCAGCGCTGACTGGCGGAACGGACGGGGGAGGGGGCGGGTACAGCTGGCTCTGCCTCTAGGTAGGCAGAGCCAGCTGTCACTCACGCAGCTGGGCGGATCCCATCTTCCGAGTCGGATCCGCTCCAGGTGCGGCGTCTCAGTATACCGCGAGCTGTAGCTCGCGGTATACTGAGCTTAGGGTAACGGGAGGACGCTAGTTTGTGTCCTCCCGTTACCCTAAGGAGAACTATGGGGAAAAACACTGACCCCATAGTTCTCCTTTAACCTGATGTTTATATTGTTATATGCAGAAATAATAAAGTAATATTATGCAGTAACAATTTTACCAATATAACCATGTACTGTACATTTGTTCTCCACTACTTTATAAATACAATGAGAATTACATTTTAAATCTAATTGTATGATTTACATGTAGTACAGAACATGAATATATTAGCAAAATCTGTATTGCAATTACACAGCATATCATTGAACAAATGTACCGAATATATACATTTCAGCACGTGTTTAGTGATATGCAGTGTAAATCCAATACAGTCCAGATTCTCCCTTCCCAGTTCTGCTCCCAGACCCCCGCCTCTGTGCAAGTGCTAAAAATTACTGTCCATGAGGGGCGTGTCCTAACCATGGCGGAGTGAGCACGTTTTTTCTTCCACTCTCCATTACTGTCCATGTACAGCTAAGGACAGACAAGTGCAAATAAAGATAACCGTTTGTTTTTTTCAGATTTACCTGTGCTGCCTGGCTGTACCCCCCCCCCCCCCCCCCCCCATGCCTGCCACATCTCTGTGACAGGCATCAGGGGAGGAGAACACAGCAGGAGGCACACACACGACAGCCTGTCACTTCACAGGCTGGCTGCTACCGAGAATGGATGGCCCATCTGTTTCCCCACCAGTGCTGCTGCAGCTCTTTTTCTGTCTGCCGCTGGGGGGCGAAAGGGACAGCTGCTGTGTGACTCTGTAAATGATGGGGCCCAGGGCAGCTGTCCCTTTTGCCCTGGGGTAAAGATGGCCCTGGATATGCAGAGCACATTCTGCAAAGATCTGGCCTCCCTGCTTGATGTGCACAGTAGTAGCAGTAGTAGTATATGGGCAGCTCAGCACATGTCAGAAGGAAAACACTAAGTAGAGAATCCACAGAGAGAGGCTGCACGGGCACTGAGCAGCTTTATAGGCAACCTATGGATCCTTGAGAATGACGCCAAATTTAAAAAGGGAAAGGGGGCAACAATATTTCTCCAAAGCCCCAAGTCAACCCATACATGGTGGAGGGTCTGTTTACCTTAACAGGGACAAGTCCTAACTTACCAGCCACAGTGGCAAATCTTTGAACTCCCTGTGGTCATACCCCTGAAGGGGGTCTTTGGAAACAGGGCTCTGCTAAAACAGACTACAGTTCTGGACCTTTAAAGCACCTTGCAGAAACTACACACGCTGCAAGTGACAAGGGACTGTGGAGCGCACCATAGACCCCACAGAGCCCACCATTGACTGTGCAGAGCCCATCATAGACCCTGCAGAGTCCACCATAGACCCTGCAGAGCCCACTACAGATCCTGCAAAGCCACCCTGAGGCCTTGCAGAGTCCACCATAGATCCCGCAGAGCCCACCATAGACCCTGTAGAGCCCACCATAGATCCCACTACAGATCCTGCACAGCCCCCCTGAGACTCTGCAGAGCCCACCATAGACCCCACCACAGATCCTGCAGAGCCCACCTGAGACTTTCAGGTGGGCTGTGCAGAATCTATGCTGGGCTCTGCAGGGTCTCTTTAACAGCAGTGTGATCCACTTACCCAGAGACGGCTCTAGACTTTGTGAGGCCTTAGGTGAAACTTAAATATGAGGCCCCACTCACAACTATAATGGAAAATTGATGGCTGTGTGGGGTTTTAGAAGGCTGTGGGTCTCAGGAGGCTGTGTTTTTTTATTTTTTTTAACTTTTTTTATTTTATTGTATTCTTAATTTTAGTTTATTTAACTATTTTTTTTGCATTTTTACTTTTCATTTAACTTTTTTTAAACTTTAAAAAAAAAAATTTTAGTTTATTTAACTTTATTTTTTTAAACTTTTTTTTTTTTTTTTTTTTTTTTAAAAGGAAAAAGTTCTCCATCAGGTCCTCTTCTGTTGATTGATAGCAGGCAGTGGGCGGGTGCAATAGCCAGCCTGTTATTGTCTACTGCAATTTAAAAGAGCCAATAGCAGGGTGGCTATTGCTGCCGGCTACTGGAATGGGGATGATTGTGTGGCTGTCAGCAGGAGCGGAGTGGAGCGGAGGGGTGAGTAGACTGCACGGGGACGGAAACTCACAGACTGCCAGAGTTTTCTCCTTACAAGCTTTAAGTGGCAACCTGTCCCCTCTAACACAGATCACTGCAGCTGCTTACAGCCTGTAAGGATAAACCGCTGACAGTCTGTGAGTCTGCAGGGAGTTATCTACAGTGCCCTTCAGAGGTGACAGGAGTCCCTAATGCTGCTGTGTGCAGACAGCATGAGGCGCCCTGTCACATTCAAGCATGCATTGCAGCCGCCGAACATCTCATGATGAGATGTTCGGCGGCTGCGATGCACCCTCTGATGTGATAGGGCGCCTCATGCTGTCTGCACACAGCAGCGTTAAGGTCCCCGTCACTTCAAAACCGATAGATTAGGAAGCTGAAGCTGCCGAATTCTGTGCAGCACGGCTTGCCTGACTGTTGCGCCCCCCTAGAAAGTGCCGCCTCAGGGCAGATACACACCCCTGCCCTCACCAGTCCCTTCCTCTAACCCTCCTCCCCTCCTATTCCCTTAAACTATACCTAAAACTTGGAACCTTTTATTCAACCCATTTCACCTCAACCTCAGGGTTTTAAAAATGGTTCTTAACACTGAAATATGTATACCTATGAAAGTATTCATATGAACAATACAATGTATACATGTTACTGTTAGGATCCCATGTTTACTGCTTCCTTTTTCTCTTCATACAACCTTTTCCTTGCACACTAAAACTAATAAAAAAGACTGAACAAAATGAATAGCAGTGGCATACATACTGTGTATTAATGTGTTGTAATCGTGTGGCTGCCAGGGGCGTATCCACTGCAAGGCAAACAAGGAGTGTGCCTTGGGCGGCACTCTCCAGGGGGGTGGCAAAAAATGCCAGACCCAAAACAGTGAGGCAAGCTGGGCTGTACAGAATAAGGCAGCCTTGGCATCCAGTTGGGAGTTGAGGAGAATGTAAATCAGCTGTGACTAGTGAGAGAGACCTGCTGGATTGCTGGATTGCTGTGCTGCAAGATTTATTTTCCTAGGAAGGGATTTCCCCAGGTTTGGGATGTTTCTACAACAAGTCGAAAGAGGATTGCTTTTATTGAAGGTCCTGACGTGACTGACATCTGATGTCCATTCAGTGCAGATTCACCTCTGCATATTACAGGTTTTTTAACATCAGCTGCTTGTGAGTACCGGTCTTCCATGTTTTAACATTTTCACTCATTAAAGTCTTCTACAGTAGAGGAGTGCACTGTTTTTTCTGTTTCAATATAAAGCCTGTTGCAGGAAATATGGCACTGTGATTGGAAGTTTTACCCTTGGTGTGATGCTTGCTGAATTCTGAAGGTGTAAAGAAATGCCAGGGGCTGCAATGTTCCTTATTACAATGCTGAATATAGTAAGGGTCTTTGGAAAATTTCAGCAAGACTCTGTTCTGCATACCAAAAGTATAATTATTTATAAAGCTAATATATTATAGCATATATAATAAAGCTAATATAACATATTAAAATGTAAATAGGCATATGGGAGACGGGAAAGAGTTCCTAACACAAGGACATTTTTCCTAATGTCAATTTGTAAAGTTATTTACAAGGGGAGTGATTAGGATTCACTTTTATTCTTGTTACTCTGAAATTTCCTCAAATTTTGCACAGAGCACCGATGCAACCTAAAGGTGCCCATACACTGCACGATTATCGTACGATAATCGTATGCGATCGGTTTTTCGTACGATAATCGAGCAGTGTGAACGGAGACGTGCGACCGTTTCTACTGTACGGTCGCACGTCTTCTGTCGAACCAGCATGTTCGAAAACCAGCCGGGAATCGTACGATTCTCGGCTGGTTAGAACGGTGCTCGGAAGACAAATGCCGAGCGGGCCGGTGTGCGCACGCGCACACTGCCCGTTCAGCATTGCGGTCATCGGAAGCCCACCCCGCAGGGGGGCGGGCTTGCGATGATCGAGAGTGCGATCTGCCTGTCCAAGATAGGCAGATCGTACGTTTTTTTAATCCCTGTACAACCATTGCAAGACTAAAGTCTTGCGATGGTTGTAGAGTGTATGGCCACCTTAAGGCTGGCCCTCAAGTTAAATATTGAAAAATAACCTAATGATTGCTGTATTCCTACACAGATTTTGCTTTTCTGGAGAGAGCAACAGCCTACCTTATCCTAAAATATTCATATTATAGCATTTTTATTTGTTACTTAAGAATTTGTGGGTGGAGGCATGTGCATCCAGATGAACTGGTTTAGATTATAAATACAGCCTAATAAGTGGAATCATGTTCAGTAAACTCCCAGTTATCTGGCACCCACGGGGATCGGTAGGTGCCAGATAACTGTAGTTTCTGTTTGCTTGAGAGTTAATAGTAGCTCTCAAGAAACCACCCCGGCCCTATTCACTGGCTGGCTAGCTTTCACAGTTGACAGGTGAATGTAAGCAGCAGGCTGGCTATTGCTCCCATTGTTTATATTCTGCTGACAAAAGTGGAGTCTAGCTGCCTGGAAGCAAGAGGTAAACAACTAATTTTGTTTGCTACTAAATAAAAAAATGTTAGTGTGCATCAAGCCACCGGCAAAAAAAAACAAGGACATATTATGTCCTGAATTTTTTTTGCAGGTTACTTGAGAGTGCCGGATGCTTGAATGCCAGATAATGGGGAGTTTACTGTATTCAGCTTATATATTTTCTGAGTATATTAGCGCTCCTCAGTTTAAGATACTATATGTAGACCCTTAAGCAGATTACTAAAAGGAAACAAAGTTTAGAGAGCATTTAAATTGGATTTGATAATAAATATATTAATAGCTCATGTGATGTACTGTACATTATTATCAGACACTAAACTGATTCATACCTGGGCTTGCAAATATGTGTCCTTAAGGATCTGCAGTGGATACTTGTGGGCATTCATCATAGGAACTTTAACTAACCCAGAAGATAGCCGATTAAAGTTTTCATTCTTTGTAAGGCTTGGATCAAACTGAGATAACCATTTCCCTATAAAAAGAAAAACAGAATTAAAAACACTGAAAACATAGACTCAGACTGTAGAAAGTGTCAGATATGCCCTATAAAAGCATTTACAAACTGGTTCTAATTTTGAAAGAATTTAAACTCTAAGCATTTCTAGGTTGATTATATTTGCTAGCCTAATCCAGCATTAGTTTACTTGTTTAAAGCAATACTACTCAAATGATCTTTCATTCTAGTACACAAGAGTCCTGCGTTTCCCTTTTAAGCAATAATTGTAGAAATGTCACCAGCACACCAATCCTTTTAAGATAGCAAAAGCTTCATTTATTGAAGTTTTTTGTCATATGACCAAACAAGCGCTTTCGGGCCGCACAGGGTCCCTTCATCAGGCTGTAGCATTGACAATCGTCAATGCTACAGCCTGATGAAGGGACCCTGTGCGGTACCGAAAGCGCTTGTTTGGTCATATGACAAAAAACTTCAATAAATGAAGCTTTTGCTATCTTAAAAGGATTGGTGTGCTGGTGAGGTGACATTTCTACAATTGCTGATATTCGCGGCGCCATCCGAGGTCACTTCAAGCACCCCCCACTATAAGGGACATATCGGTAAGGAGTGCGACAAGGATAGTACTTATTCCCTTTTAAGCAATGCCCCCTTGCTGAAGGTGGCATCAGGGTGGACATCAAGTTCAGAAGGCTGCAATCTCCAATTACTGCGCTTTGCAAAGTTGTAGTTTGCAGAAGTTGTAAGGTATATGTCCTCCATATCTCCAATCTCACAGTATTGACTCTGGTGCATGCAGTTGTTTAATGGATACAAATTCTGCCCTTCTTCACCAAATTTCCTTACGCACCAAGGCACAACCTATGATCATTCAGCTAGCAGATGGGTCCAACCCCAATTCTGGCCCTTCCCTCAAGTAACCTGTCCTCTGCTTGCCTCTACTGTAATGGAACACCAGGAAAAATTACAACTAGATGTTATCTCTTCTCCCTTCTTTCCCGTAATCCTGGGAATCCCCTGGCTACAGGTGCATGATCCCCTGATAAATTGGGTTCAGGGACTCTAACCTTTTCATTCTCTTATTGCCAACAACATTGTTTCCTGCAAGGAGCTCTTCTGGGCTTGCAATAAGAACATGTTTCTGCTGCCCAATTTGTTCAACCCAAATACCCTGAATTCATTTATGTCTTTTACAAAAAAAGGCTGACTCCTTACCACCTCATCGCCCCTACGACTGCCCGATCGAGTTAATACCTGGAGCAGAAATACCCTTTGGTAGGATTTATCTCCTGTCCAAACCAAAATTAGAGACTTAGCCACAATACATAGATGAAAATCTTTACAAAGGATTTATTCAACCTTCAATGCCACTTGCTGGAGCAGGAATATTTTTCATTGAAAAGAAAGATCATTGATTACCAAGAATTAAACAAAACTACAGTAAAAAAATTATACCCGTTGTCCCTGGTACCAGAGCTCTTTCAGCATTTCAGATCTGCAAAAACCTTCACCAAGTTGGACCTTCGTGGTGCCTACAATCTAATAAGGATACGAGATAGGGACGAGTGGAAGACGGTTTTTCGCACATGGTTTTGGGCACTTTCAATACTTGGTGATGCCTTTTGGGTTATGCAATTCCCCGGCAAGATTCCAGCACCGTGTAAACAATATTTTTAGAGACTTCCTGGATGATATTTAAATTTTTTCTCTTGATGCCTATTAGACCCATATCAAAAATAATCCTGAAAATAAACTATATGTCCAGGTGAAGAAATGTGAATTTGATAGAGAGACTGTTCAATTTCTGGGTCTGCTTATATCTACGTCGGGCATTGCTATTGACCCACAAAAAGTGGCGACCATTTTGGACTGGCCTGCCCCGGTGGCCTGCAAAAGCATCCAATGATTAATAGGTTTCACCAATTTTTCTCATCCATCATCAATCCAATCACACAACTCACTAAACAAGGGGCTCATTTCCAGTGGTCACCAGCAACATCCTGATCCAACTCTCCCATTCGTTCTAGAAGTGGATGCCTCAGAAAATGCTGTTTGGGCTATTCTTTCTCAGCGTCCGGATGAAAGATCCCTGCTCCACCCTGTGGCCTTCTACTCTAAAAAACTTTCTCCCGCAGAGAAGAACTATGACGTGGGGGACAGGGAACTTCTGGCTATCAACTCCGCTTCGGACGAATGGTGATACTTACTTGAAGGTGCTGCTCATCCAGTCTTAACTTTCACAGATCATAAGAACCTTGAATATCTCTGAACAGCCAAACACTTAAAACCTCGAAAGGCCAGATGGGCACTGTTCTTTTCACGATTTTTGTTACACATCACTTATTGTCTGGGCTCCAAAAATGTCAAACCCGATGGTTTGTCCCACATATATCCAACGACATAGGACTCTGAATCTGCTGAAAACTCTTTTGTGACAAGCCTCTACTGCGGATGTTTTATCTTCAGGATTTAATATACAGGAGAGAGATGGACTATTTTTTCTGGACAATAGAATTTCTGTGCCACCTCAGTTGTGGGTAGCAGTATTTAAACTTTGTCATGATCATCCCTTGGCTGGACACTTCAGGGTTTTCAAGACATTGGAATTGCTGCAATGGTCTTTTTGATGGCCCAGTCTTAAGGCAGACTGTCAAGCCTATGTGAAATCCTGCATGATTTGTATACGAAACAAGTTTGAAAGAGTGAGATTGTGGGGATTACTGAGACCACTGCCTATTCCGTCCCATCCCTGGGACATGATTAGCATGCAGTTTATAGTAGAACTTCCCTCGTTAGAAGACTTCACTTGTATCTTCATAGTCGTTGACTGCCTCACTAAAATGGCACATTTTGTGTCTATGGTTGTCACTCCTTCTGCCTCTGAGATGACTCAGATATTCCTTAAAGAAATTGTTTGCCTCTATGGAGTCCCAAGCAGCATAGTCTCAGATCATGGAGTCCAATTTGCATCCATGTTTTGGAGGGGTCTCTGTAAAACCCAGGGGATAGAGAATCGCTTCTCTTCCGCCTACCACCAGCAAACTAATGGCCAAACCAAGCAAAGAAATCAAACCCTGGAGCAATACCTCATGTGCTTTTCTTCTTTTTTTGCAAGATAATTGGGCTTCGCTCCTTCCATTTGCGAAATTTGCTTACAATAATTCTCTGCACTACGTTTTTTGCAAACTGTGGCTTCCATCCCACCTTGTTGCCCAACTGAGATCCTAGTGTCTCTGTTCCAGCTGTACAGGACAGGGTGAAAAGCCTACAGTCCAATGTCAAGTTTCTATAGGGCGCAATTGCCAAGGATCAGACAATAAAGCTTGTTTTGAAAATAATAGAAGATCTGGATCTCAAACCCAGGGGAAAAGTCTGGCTGTCCACTCTTAATTTAATATTGGCCTGCCTGTCCAGAAATGTGGCTCCTAAACACATTGGACCATTTTGTGTGAAAAGAAAGATTTAAACCTGTTGCTTATGAGTTAGTGTTACCTGATTCTTACAGAATCCATCCAGTTTTCCACGCGTCCTTGCTCAAGCCAGAGGTCCCAGACCCCTTTCCTGATTGTGACACGGGTACCCCTGCCCCCTCTATCCTGGATGGGGTTAAAGAGTAGGAAGTGGATGCCCTCTTGGACTGCAGAAGAAAGGGAGGACTTGTACAATATTTAATTAGATGGAAGGGCTACAGACCTAAGGAAAATTCTAGGGAGCCTGAATCCAATTCCCATGCTCCTGCACTGATTCAATGTTTTCTTCAAAATCACCATGAAAAGTGTTCCCCCTAAAGGGAATCCAGGGGGCTGCCCTTTAGGGGGGCACTGTAAGCTGACTGCTACTATTGCGTGTGGTCCCATTTTTTGTACAGCAGGAAACATGCACTTGCGCGCAATGGGACCTGCGCGCGAAGGTGCTAATCTCTGGTGCACAGGAAGTGATGCAGTGAACTCTAATGGATCAGCCTATTTAATCGAGCCTGGCCTATACTCAGTTGCTGGATGGTCTTCAGCTTGTTCCTGTTATTCTGCCAGATTCTTGCTCCTTTGTTTGACCCAAATTGTTCTTGACCTCTCTTGATTGCAGCCTGCCTTCTGACCTCGGATTGTTTACTGCACTCTGCTCCAGTACCCTGCTGCCCGCCCGATGTTGACCTTGGCTTTGCTATACCTGATCCTGAACATCCGCCCGGCACGCTGCTGTCGCATCCACTGGCACCCATGCTACTCGCTGTTCACTCAGGAACCGTTACTATCCTCAGAGTTTGTGGGACACGAGGCGCAAGGGAAGCCTCCTCATCTAACCAATCTTCAGCCAGGTACGTGATACTTCCCTATTCACAAAGGGGGGGGGGGCGGCTTCTGGGTGCTTCCTTTATAAACGGCGGCACTCAGATTCAAATAAGCCCCCCTGCCCACAGACCCACACAACCATAATGCCAGGGTCGACAAGGGGAGAAGGTGCTTTGCTAGGGGGTTCCCTGGTATAGTGCAGGGGGCCCACATGATTGTCCCCATCTTTCCTGCTCTGCCAGGCTGCTGTTTGGATAAAGGGCCTGGTAATGGAATTTTGGGAGGACCCCACAGATTCTTTTGGGAATGGGGTCCCTCCTAAAATTCCTAAAGGGTCTGGTATAAATGAAGAAAGGGTGGTGTGACTCCATGCTGGTTTGTTGTTTTATTATTATCACGTCTAACAAAATAATTTTGATCATTCTGAATCACATTCAGACAAAATCTTTCCTTATCAAAAAATGTGGATATGTTCAAAATTTGTTATTTATTTAATTCATCCAAATGCATCCAAATGTCCGAAATTGCCGACTGACATGTGGACAAGAACAAATGCACGTCTAGTGGATACACAAGTGGTTTTATACTATATAGGAAACACTTTGCTGAGAACAAATTCTGTACACCCTACACATGTTATTAGAGGAATACACGTGGAAGAGTTCATTAGAATACGAAGGATAAGTAGTGATAGTTTTGAACATGAGGCAGAAATTATGCAACATAGATTTCTTGCTAGGGGTACTCTGAGAATATGAAAGAGCATATCAGCTAGCTAGCTATGTCTAAGAATTGAGTTTAGACTATAAGTAGAAAAAGTAATTGGAAGATACGGTGTAGACCTATAGTATATTGCACCATGATGAGATTTTGGCAAAAGGTTTGAAAGATGGCTAGACAGTGAGAAGCGAGAAGAATGGCCACTTTGGGCAAATATCTTTCATCTAGTCTTTTTGAAAGAACAAGTGAAATGTCGTTGCATTTAAAAGGGAACTTTAAATGTGGTTCTGACATGTACATGCTGCCAACATATTGCAAATAAATTATCTCCACTGTAAATGGTAGATTTCCTGCTAAGACTTTTGTAAATTGTAATACCAGGTATATTATATATGTAATTACATGTCAGAGGTGCAGTGTACAATATCTTGGTAGCACAACCAGGAGGGTGAGAGATTGATTAAATGATTAAACAAAATGAACGAAAATAATCCTGCTAATGTGGCTAAACACTTGAATGAGAAACATAAATCACACCACCTCTCTCTTAAAATTCAGATTAGAGAAAACGTTATACCACATAAAAAAGAGGGGATTTCTTTCTCCACTTATGTAAAAGAGAGTTTTTTTTTGGATATTTATTGATGGGCACTGGAATCCCCTTAGGACTGAATCATGATTGGGATATTTTTTATTTTTACAATCAGCAGGTCAGCAATTTACAATCAGCAGGTACAATAGTTAGGTGGCTGCCTAATATGCCTGATCAGAGAGCTGCTGGTGCCTCTGCCTGATTGTGTTTAGCCCGGCTGTCCTGGACTGCTGTCAGGCATACCAAGGTGATCCGGGCCAGTGCAAGGATTTTATCTACACAGCCGAAAATGCATTTTTCTGCCATCCCCCCAGCTCCCACAGACGGGGGGATGCTCATCTGTGTTACACCGCCACCTCTAGATCCCTCACTTGTCTCATACTGATGCCCTTGGGTCCCTCACCTGTCTGATACTCCCACCTCTGGGCCCCTCCCCGTCTTATACTCCCACCCCTTGGCTCGTCACCTGTGTCATGAGCCTTTCCGCCCCCATGTTCTCCTCATCCTTAAGATAATGTCCGAGTTGTAGTTTGGGGTGAACTCCTTAAAGCGCTTCGAGTTGCGAGTGATCTTGCCCTCGTACCTCCTGCTGGCTCCCAGGGTCTTCCTGGGAACAGTGGGAATGAACAGCTTGTAGGAGAGCTAAAAGCTCTGGAGGGCTGCGGATCATGGGAGCTCCATCCACCATCAGCACCGGTGGGGGGGAGCTGAGCTACCTGAGTCCATGCAATCACCCAGCTGCGTGTTGCTGCATGTGTAAGCTCCCAGCTCTGGCTGCCCGCAATAATTAGGAAATACAGTTTGTTTTGGCAGATGGATGGTAGGATGTCAGGAGGGGGGTGTTTTCGTGTTGAATCAGTTTTTATTAACTTTTGTAAAAGGGATTCAGACAATTCACATCAAAACTCAAATAGCATAAGTCACATCATTGGGAGACAATAGGAAGAAAGAAAAATCTCGGAGGAACAAAAGGAAGAGAATGGTATATAGGAGGTAAGATGGTGGGGATGGGAGGGGGGGACACATCAATCTGTAATTCCTGGTGTGTAAGGGGGTACCGGCCTCCCATGTCTTTCCAGGAGAGTAAGATTAGAGGAGGGATTGGAGGTCGGCCGAGGCGGAGAAGTGTATCCACGCGCTCCATTGTGACAGGAACTTGGGGAAAGTATTATTATCTGTCGCCAGGAGCTCCTCCATGTGCATTACATCATTGACCTGGCTAACCCACTTGGATAGGGGTGGGGTAGTCGTTGTTTTCCAGTACATGGGGATCACCTGGCGAGCAACAGATAGAAGGTGTCTAAGTATCATGGATTTTTGGGTTTTCCAGCAGGAGCGATAATAAGGCAATAGCAGGCGTAGGTGCCAAGGTGTCCCCGTATAAACGATTATAAATCTCAAAAACTTTCTGCCAGAATGGAAAAACCAAGGGACATGTCCACCAAATGTGTAGGCATGTGCCTCTTACCTCGTTGCATCGCCAGCAGGTCTCTGGAGAAGAAGGGAAGATCCAGTGTATGGAAACTGGGTCCCTGTTGTCAGAACTATTGGGCCGAAAAGGAATCGATTTCATAGGCCTAAACATGTCATTTTACAGAGGTGTCTATGGGCATACTAGTAGCCATTTTGTCTATGTGCTATAAGGTGAAAATAAGTTCATTCTTTTCTGATACAGAGACCTTCACAGAGAGATTAGGAATGTTAATATAAACATTCTTCAGATCGTAAAAGGTGGGGGTCTCAGACGCATATCAGTTTAGGATAGTACCAGCCTGTGTCGGTCTTGATTGATGACTTTCTGGCCTCCACGAGAATACAATTTACAAGAGACTGGAGTGTTTAGAGTTTTTTTTTCTCTCTCAATGAATAGAAGATGGGGTTTATCTTAAAGTTGTTTATGAAACCTTACTATTCATTGTAGTGATAAATATTAACAACAATGTTATTATGTTATTCTATTATATGTAGCATCTATCTGCCTACTTTATTGACTGATTTTAAGTAGAACTTTATACATGTACTTTTATATATCCAAACTATATTCATTATATATATTGTTTGAGTGTACCCATTGAAATATATTGTTGTTTATTACTAATAATGGGGTTTTTATATTTAAGTGCAAAGAATTAGGTGGTACATATCAATGTATATTCTTTTCTTATATATATGAAAACTTCTGGGTCTAACTCTAAACTAAGTACCTCACTTTCAAGGAATTTAAGGAGGATTGCTAATGGCTTCTTTTAGATTTCCCAGGTTGTAAATTATAGACCAGACTGGAAGTCTGGCATGGTGTGATTAAGGATTGTCAACATTTTATATTCATGGTTTTGTCCAAGGTCTGAGGTTAAAGGTTATATCACTGCCTTATCTTTAAAAATTAGTGAAATTAAATGAAACGCTCCCAATTTTTACATAGAACAATAGTGCCCCCTGATGGTGATTGTAAGGGAAAAGTCCATGACCATATAGGGTATTTGACGTCATGTTTCATGTCAGTAATCACGTGATAGATCAAACCAAGCCCACACCGCAGGGGGGGATATAGAGAGGGGACCAGGAGCCCAAGGGATTTGAATTCCATCATCAGAGAGAGTCGAACAAGACAAGGCAGTAGGCAAATACATTCCAAGGGTATAGGTCAGAAGCTGAGGACGGCTGTCCCAGGGAACTGAACTAAAGAGAACCTGACTATCCCTGGTTGCCGAGCGTTGACTGCTGACTTCTTCCAAAACAACTAAATTTATATTGCTGGTAAAGTATACTTTTTATCTGTATATTAGGCAATTCATAGCAGTATAAACATTCTGATACTGTACCACCTAGTAATCATTTTGTAATTCTTTTCCTGGGCATATGAGGAAACAGATGATTTGTGAGTGTAGTGATGTATGGTGGCCCAGTCTGTCCCCGACAGGTCCCTGTTCAAGTCAGCGTGCCATTTGGCCCGAGAACCCAACGGCACCTGATGAAGAACATCTCTCAACGTCCCATAAATGACCGATATCGTGTGACGAGCCCTTCTTTTAGAGACAAGCATGAGTTCAAAGGATGTCAACGGTCTGTGGGTCTGCCCACAAGCATATAGCGCAGAACATATCCCAGACAGTTGTAGATCTAACAGCCAATTCACCGGGGGGTTCCCCATGGTATCTGTCCGTGTCACAAAACGGCCAGTAGTGGGGTGTATAAAGTCCCGAGCCGTGGGCCAGTCACTCCTCTTGTAGCCCCCACCGAGGGAATAGCTACCCCCGTGGGGAACAGGGGGTTGTCAAATAAAGGTGATAGAGGCCCAGGTATAGTAGAGAGAGAATAAGTGCGATAGGTTCTATGCCATGTTTTCAAAGTTGCAACCGTAAGGGGAGAAGGGTGAGGGAGTGCAGCAGCTTTGTCGGGTGAGCTCCATGGGAGGGCTCTCAAATCTATAGGACACAGGTCTTGTTCAATCAGCACCGTTGGTGTGGGTTGTGAGGAAGGAGGCGGGAACCAATCCACAATCCTGGAAAGAAGGGCGGCTTGGTGGTATAACTCGAAATCGGGTAGGCTCACCCCACCTTGGGATTTGTGTCTACGCAGAGTTTTATGTCGTATACGGGAGTAGCCCTTCTGCCACACAAAACGATTCACCATGGTGCGTAGAGAACTGAAGAAATGTCTCGGAGGTCCTATAGGGATTGTCTGGAAGACATATCATAATTTTGGGAGGGTCTCCATCTTTAGGGTATCAAGTTTGCCGAACCACAAGATCTTCATATTGTGATATGACTCGAAGGCTTTGCGCATGGAGCTGAGGATAGGTAAGTCATTTAGTTGAAAAAGATCTGTTAGGTTAGCCGGGATGGAGACGCCCAGATATGTGATGGACCGGGGTTGCCATTGGAAAGGAAAATTCCTACGGAGGAGAGAGACCGTCGGGGGAGTCAACATGAGGTTGAGAGCGGTTGATTTAGCCATATTAACTTTGAAGTTGCTTAGTCTGCCAAACCTGTCAAATTCACTGAGGATCCCCGGGATGCTGATATGGGGACGGGTGATATATAATAGCAGGTCGTCCGCAAATAAAGACATCTTATGGTGAAAGGAGGGGGTAGGGATGCCGTGTATATCAGGGTTCAAACGGATGGCCTCCGCCAAGTGTTCCATCACTATGACATAGAGAAGTGGGGATAGTGCCGTTGGAGATGGAGAACGGCTCCGAGAACGAACCATTCACCCTCACCAGGGCCGTGGGGGAAGAATAGAGCGACATGATCTTGGATAGAATGGCAGGCCCCAATCCAAGTTGGAGTAGGGCCTGGCGAAGGAATTCCCAGTTAACGCGGTCAAATGCCTTCTCGGCGTCAATGGACAGGAAGCATGCCTTGGTGTTATGTCTATGAATATGGGAGATCAGGTTAATTATTTTAGTGGTGTTCTCCATGGCCTCCCTCCCGGGACAAAGCTGACCTGCTCCGGGTTGATGATGGACTGCAGGGATGGGGAAAGACGGAGTGCTAATAGTTTCGAGAACAGTTTAATGTCCACGTTAAGTAGTGATATCGATCTGAAATTCTGACATAGGGAGGCGTCTTTACCGGGCTTGGGGATAACACAGATATTAGCCGCTAGCATGGTAGAGGGAAAGGGGTGAGAGTCGTCCACTGAGTTAAAGGTGCGGGTCAGGATTGGGGACAGAAAGTCAGAGAGGATTTTATAGAATCGGGGTGAGTAGCCATCCGGACCCGCACATTTCCCCGTTTTGAGAGTCCGGATAGCCACTTCTACCTCGGAGGGGGAGAACGGAGACTCTAGCCCCTGCAACTCAGCATGATCAATGGTTGGCAGAGCCGTGTGTGCAATGTATTGCTCCATGGAGAAGGGGGTTTGTCCGGTCGGTGGGGAGGAAGGGGGAGCAGGGAGGTTGTATAGACTGGCATAGTAGTGACGGAATTCCCCTGCAATACCCATTGTGGATTGAATTTTGGTAGAGTTGCGGTCCATGATAAAAGGGATAAAGGCCCGTGGGGGACGGGGGTGTAATGTTCTCACCAGGTGTCGGCCGCATTCGTACCTCAGCTTACAGGCCCTATCTCTTGCGTTGCAGGACCTGGTGTGAAGGATAGACAACAGCTCCCGCCTAGCATTTGAAAGTTCCACAAAGGTGGTGTCCGGCTGGGTAGACTTATGAACCCCCTCAAGTGCCGCAATAGAGGTCAAGAGCTCAGCGACGCGTGTGGTTCTGGCCTTCTTGAGGCGTGATCCATGTTTGATGAAAATGCCTCGTAGCACACATTTGAGCGCCTCCCATTGGGTCAGCGGGTGTGTGGTATCACCGAGATGGTCAGAGACAAAATTGCGCACCGATGTCTTGATCTCATCTAGGCACAGGGGGTCGTTCAATAAATTGTTGTTCAGACGCCACGAGTTACGGGTATGGCTGACACCCGGAAACTCCCAGATTTAGGAAGACAGGGGCATGATCAGACCAGAGACGTAACCCAATGTGGGCGGAAGGGGTCGAATCTAGCAAGTGCTTTGAGTGGAAGAAATAGTCTAACCTACTGTATATATTGTGAGCCGGGGAGAAATATGTATAATCCCTCTCAAAGGCATGGAGGGCTCGCCACACATCAACCAGTCTGAGCTTGTATAGCAGATATTTTAATTTAGCTAGGGACGTATGAGAGAGAGGGGACTTACCAGAAGAGGAGTCCAGACAGGGCACCATCGCTAGGTTGAAGTCTCCTCCCAGGATCAGGTTGGGACATCCAAAATTCTCCAGAGCTTTGACCAGGAGTGCAAGGAAGTTCAGTTGGTCCTGGTTGGGAAAATAGACATTTTCCAAGGGTGGGCAAGGGTGTAAACACGACCAAAAAGTTTTACCTTTAAGAATAGAAATCTATCGTGTGGGTCTGTTTGCTGTTGCAGGATCTCTGGGTTCAGAGTCTTATGGAAGGCTATAGAGACTCACTGCGGAAGTGAGTTTCCTGCAAGAACAAGACACTCACCTTGTGTTTATGAAAATGATATAGTACTTGGCTACGTTTCTGTGGAGTGTTAAAGCCCCTCATTGAGGGTAGCCAGGGCTATATGAGGATTAGCCATCATGGGGGTCTAAAGGTTACTCCCGTGTCATTTTGGTCATCCCCAGGGTATGGAGGGGGGGGAGAAGGAGTTAAGGAGGAAGGGACAGGGAGACAGAAGAGGGAAGAGAAGAGGAAAGAGAGAGAAAAAAGGATAGAAGTACTTTTTCGCCATCCAATGGCGGTGAGACAGAATAGCATCTCGTTGAACCAATGTATGGTCCAGAAAGCACTACCAATGTACAAAAGGTCAGCGAATGCACTCGCTGACGGCCTAAGTGAGGGTAACATGGTAGGCTCATGGAGCGGCTCCCGACTCCAGGGCATATAAAAACCAGTATAAACGCAGTAGCTAAAGGCTACCTATAAAAGTATCAAAAAAGGCATATATAACAGTATGTATTAATAAAACTATGTTAAAAACAGTATATAACAGTATAAACGACAGCAGCATTCGTGGTTAGCAACCACCGGCAACTTTTCAGGTGGGCCATAGGACATCAATCAGTGAGCGGCAGGAGCCACTCAACCGCCACAAAAGAGTGTCCTTTCAGCGGTACAGAAGATGGAGCAATACGGGGTTGAGATGTTCCAAAGTCAGGTATTTGAGGAAGATTAAAGTAGTCACTCGCACTCCATGATATTAAAGTCAATGCTGTTTATTATCTGAGATAACACACATCTCCTTAGCCAATTTTCATAGAAATTGCATGTTGTTTAACATTTTAAAGCCATATACTGTATATGGTCTCCTGGCTGTCTCTCCTCTCACTCGCCTGTATATCGAGTGTTTGGGTTTCGCTTGAAGAGAAGGTGGCAACCCTAGTGATACAGAGAGCAGCAGCACTTGCCACTTACATTCCTCACATAAAAGTCCCAGGGAAGCTGCAAGGAGCATGGCTGCGGCTTCCAATCCAATCGGGAAGCTGGGCGGGTGGTCACTTGTCAGGTTCCTGGCTTCATTAGTGCACCCCTGCTGAAAGAGGCAAGAAACAGTTGAAGAGATGAGAATCCGGAATGCGTCAGGTGTATTATATATGCATAAGCTTTACATCCAAACACTTTGATGTGCCCTAGGCTAGGCTTCGATCCATGCCACATTTCAAATGGGGTGCTTTCAACAGCTTTTTATGGCAGTCTGTTCTGTAGGTACGTTGCAGTCATGACTGGTTTTCCCATGACTTCTTTATAATATCTTTTATGGCTTCTGAATTTCAGTGCCCTAGTAATCTGTGCCATAGGTGGATACATTTGTTGTGTGGATTATGAGTGGCTGTTCTGACTTGTCCATCTGCAGTGATGAGTCTGTATTCTGTTCATCTAGTTTTCCTTTTGTGAGGATTTGCTTATTGTTTCAGATTGTACATCCATCACCTTGGAATTGAATTGTGTGACCATTATTAGCAAGGATTTTCACTGATAGAAAGCTTCCATCTATGTCTGGGACATACCGTTAATTTTTCACGAGGATAGTCTGCTTGTCCCCTGAAGGTGTGATGCAGTTCAAGAATCCTTAAACGTTAATTTTTGCAGTAATACTTTTCCTGTTTGGTAGGAAAACTTTGTCCTTTGCCCTGGAATCAAGTTCTGTGAAGAAGGTCTCATCACTGGTCATGTGACTTGTTGCGCATGAGTGAATACAGCATCTGTGTGGTATACTGTTCTGAGTCACTTTAAAGGTAGCGCTTCATGATATGCCTGCAGTTTTCTTTGTAGCTGCCTTAGCTCTTTCTCTTGTAGGTGCCTCTTGCTTTCTCTGCTTGGCTTTCCAGATTGAACAGTCCTTTTTCAGGTGACCAGCCTTTTTTACAGCGAAAACACACTCTGCTCTCTTTGTTTTGCTATGCGCTCTCATGCACCATTAGGGCTTTCTCACTTTCTTCATTGTGCATAATTTCTTTCCTTCTGTCATATTCATCGATTCATTTTCATGTGGTGTATTCTAGTGTTATTTCCTGCTCCGGTCTGGTTTTTAGAGCATTAATAAGAGTGTATGACATAGCAGTAATGCCACCACATGGTTATCTTTAATTTCCTCTCCAATTGCACATAGCTGTTCTACGATTTCCAGCATGGCATTCACATGTTCACACATTTCCTGGCCTTTTTCTAGCCTCATCCTAAATAGCTTGCTTAGCAGATTGTAATAGACTCACCCTGCCACGGTCCAGCACAGCGTTGTGGGGCTGTGCAAGGCCAGCGCGTCTGCTAGCTCCTCCCCTTCGCGCTAGGCAGCCGCAACCATCCACAGCTCCCCGCTGTTCTGCGCAGCCGCGCACGTCCAGGATGACAGCTGGCTCCTCCCATCCGCGAGGGGGGATTTAAGGGAGGAAATAATGGTTGTTCGGCGTCCGACCGTTGTGAGCGGTGAATGTCGAACATCCCTTAGGAGAATCTCACAGAAGTTGCCAGCAGCTTGTGAACAAACCAAACGGACTCCTTAACCGCAAGACTGAGGGCACCAGCTTACAAGCAATTAGATGACTGATGCATATCAGCCTGAACGTTGTACTAGTGTGAACCCTCTGCTCTGCTTACAAACAGCTTTAATAACTTCCAATTGAACTGGGAAATATACTGCATATTCCACTACACTAGCATAGAACCGCTGCAAATTGACTTACAAAGGATCTGTGGAGTATTGTCCAAATTCCTTGCAATTGTGTATCAACCTCTGCTTTGATGATAATCTCTACCTAATGACTTTCAATTATTGAACTGTGAATCATTATTGTCGATGCTATGCACTAGTACATTAACCCCTGCTGTGCTGAGGAACTCTGCTTAACGTCCTTAATTTGAACTGTGAAGCATATCGTACTACTCCTTTATATACAATATTGTGTTAACCCATGCTGAAGTGATATATAGTTGAACTGTGTAGCATAGCTCTATATTACTTGCTCTGTAGGTGCTGCATATATTACCCTGACTGGGGAAGCTACAAGACTCAGTTCAACTGAACTATCAGTGAGAGGTTAGGAGAGATACGCAGATAGTATTCTCCTACACTCATTACCTTACTACTTGTTGCCACTATAGTTTACCAAATTAACGGGATATGATGTTACTGATTCCAAACCTCCATTAAACAGTACATGGAGAGTGAGATAAGGAATCACATACTGAGCCCCGTCATTCCATAACTGACTCCGCAGTTGAGTATCCAATTGATCACTAGAGAGTGTTACACAGATATGGTTTACTGTTTAGGTTTGAACGCTCATACAGTTTTTGTAATGTAGTCCATATACCTCAAGCTGTATTCTCTTTTCTTATGTGGATGAGCTCGGTCATCTTCCACTAGCAGACTTATAATTGCTTTTGCTTGCCTGTTCTTCTTGTCCCATTCCTCCATGCGTCCATTAGTGGGTATGTCTGTACTCAGTACTTGCCACAAGTCGTCTTTGCTTAGCAGCATTTCAAGCTTGAACTTCCATAGCTGGTAGTTGCTATTGTTGAGCTTTGCGATTGCAAACTTCATATCTGAACTACTTGCCATCTTTCAGTAGCTTGCATGTGGCTCTTGTTGACTTGCAGCATTCTGTTTAGTGTCTGGGCCCATAACCTTTTGGTTATGTGTTTAGATGAAGCAGCCAGATCTTGAGGAATGCTGGATTAGGTTTTATTTGCTTAGGAGAACATAACATCAGAATACAGCATTATGCAGGAAATATATATATATATATATATACAGTATATATGAAAACTTTCTGTGTATCATAGATAAGCATGCATATTTGTTTTTTCTTATTCATATTTTAAGTTCATAATCAACTAACATTGAATACAGTGTCATCTACAGCTCAAAAGACATATTGCAGTATATCAGTACATATTATATCAGTATATGCACAGTATCTTACAGAAGTGAGTACAACCCTCACATTTTTGTAAATATTTTATCAAAATATCTCAACACACATCCATTAATATCTAAGTCACTGGCAACAAAAGTGAGTACACCCCTAAGTGAAAATGTCCAAATTGGGCCAAAAGTGTCAATATTTTGTGTGGCCACCATTATTTTCCAGCACTGCCTTAACTCTCTTGGGCAAGGAGTTCACCAGAGCTTCACAGGTTGCCACTGGAGTCCTCTTCCACTCCTCCATGATGACATCACGGACATCACTTTTGTTGCCAGCGGTTTAGACATGGCTGTGTGTTGAGTTATTTTGAGGGGACAGCAAATGTACACTGATATACAAGCTGTACACTCACTACTTTATATTGTAGCAAAGTGTCATTTCTTGTGTCGTTGCATGAAATGAAATAATAAAATATTTACAAAAATGTGAGGGGTGTATTCACTTCTGTGAGATACTGTGTGTATGTGTATATATAACGGAAAATGGTATACTTACCCATCGGTAATTTTCCTTTCCTGGTGCATCATGGCAGCACACAATGGGTTAACGCTCCGCCCCTTAACCCCATGTGAGATACTGTGTGTATGTGTATATATAACGGAAAATGGTATACTTACCCATCGGTAATTTTCCTTTCCTGGTGCATCATGGCAGCACACAATGGGTTAACGCTCCGCCCCTTAACCCCATAGGACAAGCCCTCTATAAGTTTTGCCCCCTGTGGTTTGGACCCCATTCTCGTAAAAATCACGAGCCATGCAGGGTGGGTGCCTGTGTGCTGCCATGATGCACCAGGAAAGGAAAATTACCGATAGGTAAGTATACAATTTTCCGTTTTCCTGGCACATCATGGCAGCACACAATGGGAAATAGAAATCACACAGGGAGGGTATACTGCAAAAAATTTAATAAGAAGACACAACTAGGCCAAAGAGCCTGCCGAAATGACCGTCCTGCCAAAGGCCACCGTAGTGAGGGCAGCAGGATCGATCCGATAATGACGAATGAATGTGTTCCGGGAGGACCAGGTAGCCGCCTTGCAGATGGTTTCTGCTGACACACTGGCAGAAGCTGCCCAAGAAGTAGCCACTCCTCGAGTCGAATGCGCCTTAACCTCCTGAGGCACAGGTAAGTCCTGAACGGTGTAAGCCACTTGGATCAACTTCACCAGCCATGAGGCCAGAGTTCGGTTGGTTGCTGCCTGGCCTCGTCGAGTACCCCCTGGGGAGTACAAAGAGATTAGGATCTGACCTGAACTCCCGTGTGACATCAATGTAGAGTTTGAGGGAGTCCACAATGTCCAGAGGATGAGGTTCCCCTGTTGCACCCAGCATAGCTGGGAGAACGATCTCCTGATTCAGATGGAAGGAAGAAGCGACTTTTGGAAGAAAGGCTGAGTTGGGTCGCAAAACTGCCCGATCCGGGAAGAAAACACAAAAAGGTGGGTCCACCACCAAGGCATGCAACTCCAACACACGTCTTGCTGAGGCTATAGCCACCATAAATGCGACTTTAAGAGTTAGATGCCATATGGATGCTTCTGATAACGGGTGAAATGGAGGGTGCGCGAGAGACCTCAATACTACCGTCAGATCCCATTGTGGGAAGGACAGTCTCTTCGGAGGCTTCAGTTTGAGGCATGCCTTCAAAAATTGCCGAACTAGTGGGTCAAAGGACCATCTGGTGTTTGTCAATGCGGAAATTGCCGAGATGTGGACCCTTAGTGTGTTCCAGCTCAGACCCATGTCTAATCCAGTCTGTAGGAAGTCCAGGACATCGCTGACGCTGGGAGAAGACGGATCAAATCCTTCTCTGGATGCTGCCTGAATGAACACGTGCCACACACGAGGGAGTCGGCAAGAGTGTTCATCCGGCCTGGCAGATATATTGCCTGTAGATTCCACAAATTGGCCTGGGCCCAGCACATCACTGGTTCCACTTCTAACATCATCGAGCGGCTGCGGGTACCGCCCTGCCTTTGAATATATGCTACTGCTACTAGTCGCAGCTGGACTGACCTGCCCGTCAGGTGAGAGGCAAATGCCCGCAGAGCCTGGAATGCTGCGCGCATTTCCAAGACATTGGACGTATAAACGTCCGCCTGGAATTTCCACCTGCCCTGGGCCACCAGCTGGTTGAAGTGGGCTCCCCACCCCGAATGGCTGGCGTCCGATGTCACCAGGACCGGCTGAGGGGGGGAAATCCGGTGGAATCCACGGAGATGTTCCCGGTGAGTCCACCACCATAGGGATGATTTCATCCGGTGAGACACTCGTATCCTCTGGTTCAGACTGACTTTGTCCCACTGGGACAGAAACCCCAACTGGAATCCCCTTAGGTGCCAATGGGCCCACCTCACCATGGGGATGGTGGAAGATAGAGTGCGATCAAACTGAGGCAGCTTGATGCTGGAAGCTGAGCATGGGACATCGTGTGCAGCACCCTGCGGCGGACCTTCTCCACCTTCTCCTCTGGGAGAGATATGGTATTGTCTGCCGTGTTCAAGAGAGCTCCTAGAAAGATCATGGACCTTGAGGGAACGAGCTGAGACTTGTGGTCGTTGACTAACCAACCAAACTGTTGCAGTGTGGACAGGAGAATGTCCTGATGTCTGAGTGACACATTCCTGTCTTGTGCCAGGAGAATGACGTCGTCCAGGTAATGGTTTACCCTGAGGCCCCGTTCTCGCAGGAGAGCGATGATGGGAAGGATGACCTTTGTGAAGGTGCGGGGAGCTGTACATATCCCAAACGGGAGGCAGGTGAACTGGAAATGCAGGTTGAGAAAGGAGAATCGAAGATATTTCTGAAAACGATGATGTACTGGCACGTGGAGGTAGGCGTCTGCCAAGTCTACTGACGACATCCAATCCCCGGTGCTGATAAGCGGAAGAATCGTCTGCAGTGACTCCATGCGAAAGCGTTGGACGACTATATATTTGTTGAGCTTCTTTAAGTCCAACACTGGTCTGAGATTCCCGGTCTTCTTTTTTACTAAAAATAGCGGGGAATAAATCCCCGTAAACCTCTCTTCCATAGGCACTGGAATAATAGCGTGTTTGTCTAGCAGCGTTTGAATATAATGAAGGTAAACTAAAGTCTCCGCTGTGGAATCTGGGATTCTCGTGTAAACATAGTGGGCACGCGGCGGTATACGACGAAACCTCCATCGATGCCCTTCTGATACGGTCGCCAATACCCATGGATCCTCGACTGCCGAATTCCAAGCCTGGAAGAAATGGCGTAAACGTGCGCCCACCGGAGCCAGCAGAGAACAATGATCGTCAAAAAGACTTCTTCGCATCCTGGCCTGATGAAGGGTTCTGTTTAGGGAACTTGAAGAGTGTAGACTGAGTGCCCTTCCAGTTACGGCGGAACTCACGTCCCGGCCGATAGGACCTGGCATCTCTTGCTCTATCGTTTGAAAATCTCTTATTTTGAAACGGTGCTGGGCGTTTGAACGGTTTCTTATTTTGCGGAAGAAGGCCCGATTTGCCACCCGTTACCTTAGAGATAGCCGCATCAAGCTTTCCTCCGAAGAGGTTGGTCCCGTCAAAGGGAATCTTGCACCAGCTGGTTTTGGAAGAGTTATCCGCCACCCAAGGCTTCAGCCACAGCGCTCGCTTGGCAGTGACGGTGTAAAGCATGGCTCTGGCCGAGCTGCGAACAACATCGATGGCGGCCTCCGCCATGAAGTCTCCCGTCAGCCTCAGTTCTTGAAGGGCCGAGATAACTTGGTCTGTATCGACGTTTGCCCGCAGGGCTCTCTCCAGATTGTCAATCCAAATCGACACTGCCCGTGACACGCATGTTAATGCAATCGCTGGGCGGCAGGCCCCTCCAGCAGCCGAATAGGCCCTCTTCAGGTCCAGGTCAATTTTACGCTCCAATGGATCCCGGAAGGAAACTGCATCCTCCATGGGGAGCGTAATATGGCGTGCAAGACGCATGACTGCTGCGTCTACTACCGGTGGGTTAACTAGGCTTGTAATATCCTCTTCATTAAGTGGATATAGCTTTGTTAGCCTATTGTTGAGGTTTGGCTTTTTTTCCATCTGCTTCCATTCCTCCTGGACGATTCCCTTAATCTCCTCCAGGAACGGAAAAGTGTTAGTTGTCTTTAGAAGATGGGGAAAATAAGTTCTAGAGGTGGAAGCTACTGCGACCGGCTCTTCCCAACCTAGCGCCTCCTTGACTGCTGTGACAAAGGGATCCACCAGCGAAAAGTCAAAGCTGGATCGACTCAACTCTGGTGTGACATGCGTGGAATCCGATGCGTCAGAGTCGATAGATAGGTCTAGAGGCTGAGATGAAATAGCGGGTCCAGGGGGAACCGGCCTATATATATATATATATATTCTATATATTTGATTCAAAATCTCCAGCAAAATCTCCAATTACATCACTTCCCAACTATTCTAACCTAAATTCTTATATACTTAGTATATTAACATTGGAACCAAGTTCCATGTACATGTGCCTACAATACAGTATATAGAAGGTTATGTACCCAATACTGAGGCACATACCTATTCTGTTATTACAAGAATGACTTAAAGCTAAATGCTTCATTTAAGTCTGGTGGCTTCTTCACTATGAATAGGAACCTGCAGGGGCATTTGAGGCACAGAGAGTGGGCACAGGTTATAAATTGTTTGATGGAGAATGTATTACCCTTGTAGTGCTGGAAGTCCGTTTTTCCATGGGATATGAACTGGCATGTGAGGCATCTGGGTTTTTTGCATTTGTATGTTTCTTTTCTGTCATCAAAGAAGAGAGTGTTGGTGGGCCTGGATTTTGTTGCACTGAGCTTGCTGGGGGCCAGGATGTTTTTGACACTTTTCGCTTTCTTCAACACTACTGATGGTTTCTTGCCAAGCATTGTGCCTAATTTGGGATCGCATAATAGCATATGCCAGTTCTTGTTTAGGATGGATTTGAAGTTGTTGGAGGTGGCGATGAATCTCATTTTAAATGATAGGAAAATGGGGTTTTGGGTGGGCAGGGCATAGTGCAGATATTTCTTTCTTGCTGATGACTCCCTCTACGAAGCCTAGTTGTGTGCAATTCCTTAAGCCCTGACAGGAATTCAGGTAAGAAAATCGAGAGTGGTTAGTAAGTGGAAGTGTCCGATAGAAGGCGGCAGGCCTCATCAATGTATTTGTCGGGTCTCAGGCCGCAGTCCGGTCCCAACTGGCGCTGCTAATGCAGGAACGCGGCGACCAGTGACGAGGCGGCCCGGCGGGGCATGCCCACCAGTGACGAGGCGGCCCGGCGGGGCACGCCCACCAGTGAAGAGGCGGCCCGGCGGGGCACGCCCACCAGTGACGCGACGGCACGGCGAGGCACGCCCACCTGTAAAGCAACGGGCCGGGGGGACACGCCCATGTGCGTCCTGACGCCGCCCAGTGATGTCACTAGAGCTATATAAGGAGACTCAGCACTCTCAGTCATTGCTGAGTGCTCTTCAGCCTGTGTCCTGTCAGTATTGCTCTGTTCCTGCTATTTCCTTACTGTGTTGACCCTGGCTTGTACCTGACCATTCTCTGGATCCTGTTTATGTTCTTAGATTATCTCTCTGGCGTCTGACCCTGGCTTGTCCCTGACCATTCTCTGGATCCTGTTTATGTTCCTTGATGATCTCTCTGGCTTCTGACCCTGGCTTGTCTCTGACCACTCTCTGGATTCTGCTTGGCTACTATTATTACCTCTCTGGCTTCTGACCCTTAAGGACGAACTGGCCCGTGTGGGAATACCGGATTCCCTCGATGAGCTCATACACGTGGCCACTCAGATTGACCGACGTCTGAGGGAGCGAAGACTAGAACGCACTGGCTACTCCCGACCGACCTGGATGTTGCCCCGGGGCCCGAATTTTGTGCCAGCTGGAAACTCGATGTTCCGATCCGGTCCTTCCACTCCGGCTCCAGAACCAGCTGAACCTCCGTTTAATAAGGACACCATTGACTCCGGGGGAGAGGGAACGACGCCGTCACCTGGATCTTTGTCTCTATTGTCAGTACCGGCCATCTTCCTTCTCACCTCATTGTTCCTATCTCTTTACAGCTACCCGAGAAGGTCCTTCAGATCGCGGCCATCCTTGATTCCGGTGCCTGCAGTTGCTTTATGGACCGCCAATTTGCACTTCTTCCTCACATTCCTCTGCTGCCTACCGGGGGCCCGTGTTCGACACATTGCGGAACGAATTGAGAGATTACTAGATGGGGTTGGGCACGACCCCGTTGTCATGGTGCACATCGGCACCAATGACAAAATAGGAGGAAACTGGAGTGTCCTAAAAAGGGAGTTCAGAGACCTAGGTGCTAGGATGAAGGAAAGGACCTCCACGGTAGTTTTCTCAGAGATACTACCGGTGCCAAGAGCCACTCCGGACAGACAGCGCGAGTTGAGGGAGCTTAACAAGTGGCTCCGGAGCTGGTGTCAGAAGGAAGGTTTTGGTTTCCTGGAGAACTGGGCTGACTTCGCAGTCGGCTATCGGCTCTTCAGCCGAGACGGGCTGCATCTTAATGGGAAAGGTGCAGCATTCCTGGGGGGGAAAATGGTAGAAAGACTGGAGGAGCTTT
>NW_017307199.1:199739-225980 GCF_000935625.1 Nanorana parkeri
GCTAAGGCTTTTGATACGGTACCTCATAAACGCTTACTATACAAGCTAAGAGCTATGGGCATAGATGGAAGGGTGTGTACATGGATAGAGAACTGGCTAAAGGAACGGGTACAGAGAGTATCAATAAATGGTGCCCTTTCAGACTGGGCTAGTGTCATTAGCGGTGTGCCTCAGGGGTCTGTGCTGGGTCCCATGCTTTTCAACCTGTTTATTAACGACATCGGGGACAGAGTACACAGCGATATCTCAGTGTTTGCTGACGATACCAAAATTGGGAGGGTTATAGAAACAAACCAAGACATTAACATTAAACATTACAAGAGGACCTGGATAGAATAGGGGAGTGGGCAACTTTATGGCAGATGAGGTTTAATGTCGATAAATGCAAGGTTATGCACTTTGGGATAAAAAACAAGCAAATGGGTTATACAATAATGGGTATGCCGCTAGGGAAGTCTGAAATGGAGAAAGATTTGGGGGTCACTGTAGACCATAAACTCAATAATAGATTACAATGCCAGGTTGCGGTAAGCAAAGCTAGTAGAGTCCTGTCCTGCATCAAGAAGGGAATGATTTGCAGGGATAAGTCTATAATTTTGGCACTTTACACATCACTGGTTCGGCCTCACCTGGAGTATGCGGTGCAGTTTTGGGCACCGGTACACAGAGGGGATGTCCTTCCTTGAACTGGAGAAAGTCAACCGAAGGGCGACCAAACTCATCAAGGGGATGGAGGACAAGAGCTATGAGACACGGTTACTAAATTTAAATATGTTCACGCTGGAATTAAGGAGATTAAGGGGGGACATGATTTTCATGTACAAAATGTTCTATAGTCAGAGCGACATTAGCAACAAACTATTTACGATTAATTCCGTAACAAAGACTAGAGGCCACCACCTGAAACTGGTAGAAAAAAAATTCAAACACAAGGGGCGAAGGGGGTTCTTCTCAGTTCGAGCGGTTAGGGGCTGGAACTCGGTGCCACAAGCAGTGATTTCGGCTAATAGTGTGGTATCGTTCAAGAAGCTTTTGGACGATTTCCTGAGAAACGGTAATATACAGGGGTACAGGTACTCCTAATAACGAGATGACACAGGGACCCATACACACACACACAATAGGTTGGACTTGATGGACATGTGTCTTTATTCAACCTCAAATGCTATGTAACTATGTAACCCAAACCTCAGGAACTCCTCATCTTTCTGGCAGATGGTACTGCCCTCAAAACCGGACCTGTTACCCTGGAGACCATTCCAATCTCCGCCCAAGTCACGCCAGAGCACAGTGAGCTACTTCGTTTGGATATTATATCCTCACCCTTGTCCCCTGTCATACTGGGAATACCATGGCTCCAGGTCCATAATCCATTAATTGATTGGAGCACTGGGGCGATTTCCTTCCGATCTCCCTATTGCCTGCAGAACTGCTCGCGACCTGTTATTGCTCAAAACCTGGCCCTCTGTCAACCCATCCGGGACCTTGAATTGAGACAAGGTGATCCCCTCTGTTTTTCACGAATTCCTTGACGTTTTTGACAAACGGAATGCGGATACTTTACCTCCGCACCGGGCATATGATTGCCCCATCGATTTATTACCTGGAGCTGCCATTCCTTTTGGGCGCATCTACCCACTATATGAACCAGAACTGGCAACACTCAAAGGGTATATTGAAAACAATTTAAGCAAGGTCTTTATCCGCCCGTCCACTTCACAGGCTGGGGCCGGTATTTTCTTTGTGGAAAGGAAGGACCACACTCTCCGGCCCTGCGTGGACTACCGTGAGCTTAATCTCATCACTATCAAGAACCGCTACCCTCTTCCCTTGATTCCGGAACTGTTTCAGCGCCTCCGTTCCGCAACCATCTTTACCAAGTTGGATCTACGGGGTGCATATAATCTCGTCCGTATCCGGGAAGGGGATGAGTGGAAGACAGCTTTTCGTACCCGGTTTGGGCATTACGAATACCTCGTAATGCCCTTTGGCCTGTGTAATGCCCCAGCTACTTTCCAGCAGCTGGTGAACGATGTCTTCCGAGAATTCATTGACCTCTTTGTCATCGTTTATCTTGATGATATGCTCATCTTTTCGGCCTCCCTAACTCTGCACCGGACGCATGTGAAGCAGGTGCTTTGCCAACTTTGGCAGCATGGCCTATACGCTAAAGCCGAAAAATGTGAGTTTGAGCAGTCATCCATTCATTTCCTCGAACTGGTCATCTCAGCTACCGGCATTTCCATGGACCCGCAGAAAGTGTCCGCTATCCTGGAATGGCCTTCCCCTACTGACAAGAAGGGTGTGCAGCGTTTTGTGGGGTTCGCCAATTTTTATAGACGGTTCATTCGGGATTTCTCCAAAATCATCACTCCAATTACGCAACTTACTAAAAAGATGACACACTTCCAGTGGCCTGCAGACGCGCAAACCGCCGTCGACCAGCTGAAGCTCTGCTTCACATCCGCCCCCATCCTGAAACACCCAGATCCCGCACTACCATATGTGTTGGAGGTGGATGCTTCCGAGGTGGCAGTAGGGGCAGTGTTATCCCAATGCCAGGGCCTGAAAACACTTCTGCACCCCGTGGCATTCTTTTCAAGGAAACTGATCACCGCAGAGAGGAACTATGATGTCGGCGATCGAGAACTCCTGGCCATTAAGTTGGCACTAGAAGAATGGCGATATCTCCTAATAGGGGCAACCCATCCAGTTCTGATCTACACTGATCATAAGAACCTAGAATATCTAAGATCTGCCAGACGTTTAAGACCTCAGCAGGCCCGATGGGCACTCTTCTCCCGGTTTCGCTTCCACATAACCTATTGCCCTGGATCACGCAACGGAAAACCTGACGCCCTGTCCCGCATGTCCTCGATGCCCGATGCCCGATGCCCTTATGCAGCCTGACACTATTCTCCAGACCAACCAATTTCTACTTCTGCAGGCCGACCTGCTCTCTCGCATCCGACAGGCATCTCGGGACACACCACCTTCCGGCGCCTGGAACTTGTGCCAACAAGATGACCTGTACCTCCGGGACGGAAGGGTCTTCGTCCCCGAATCAGTCCGATCTGCTGTTATCGGGCAATGCCACGATACTCCCTTGGCAGGACACTTTGGTGGCCGCAAGACAGCGGACCTAGTACGGCGCTCATTTTGGTGGCCTACCCTGAACTCGGATTGTCGGAAATATATTGCGGCTTGTACCAGGTGCATCCGCAGTAAGGGCCGTTCCTCCCGTGCCTGGGGCCTCCTACGGCCACTTCCGATTCCAGTCCGTTCCTGGACCGCTATTTCAATGGATTTCATTGTAGAACTGCCACCCTCGGAAGACTGCATGGCAATCTTTGTCGTTGTGAATCGCCTCTCAAAAATGGCCCACTTCATCCCGATGCGGAGGGTTCCCACGGCAGAGACCCTGGCTCGCACATTTATCAAGGAGGTGGTGCGCCTTCACGGAGTTCCCACCGATGTGGTGTCCGATAGAGGAGTTCTGTTCACCTCCAGGTTCTGGAGAGCGTTATGCGAAGCAGTGAACATACGTTTAAGTTTTTCAACTGCATACCGTCCTCAGACTAACGGTCAGACTGAACGGACGAACCAGACCCTGGAGCAGTATCTGCGATGTTTCTCCACGTTTTCCCAGGATGATTGGGTTTGCCTTTAATAACTCTGTACATTCAACCACCCGACAGTCTCCATTCTTCTCGAACTACGGTTACCATCCCGTCTTCCTACCGACAAGGGTACCAGATTCCACAGTACCAGCCGCTCAAGAAACTGTGGAGTTTCTCCACACTAATTCTGTCCTCCTGCAGCAAACGATTGCCAAGGCCCAGAAAGACGCCAAGAGGGCTTTCGACCAGACTCGCAGGGGTGACCTGGAATTACAAATCGGAGACTTGGTGTGGCTATCCACCCGTAATCTCAAATTAGCTTGCCCCTCCAAAAAACTGGGTCCCAGATTCATTGGGCTGTTCCCGGCGGAACGCAAGATCAATCCGGCTGCCTACCGACTAACCTTACCAGAAGCCTACGGAATCCACCCTGTTTTTCATGTTTCCTTGTTGAAACCTACTGTTCCGGATAATTTCCAGACACTTCTGGACCCATTTTGGTGAATGGCGAAGAGGAGTATGAGGTAGAGGATGTCTTGGACTGCCGGAACCGCAAGGGAGGTCCTTCTTATCACTTCAGGCCTGCACCACGGTACGTAACAGTATTCTTCACGATTCTGGATGCAGCAGGAGGTCCCAAAAAAAAGTGCAGATTCAACACGTGACCTCTCTTAGCAAAACAGATATTAAAACAAGTTTAGGCCTGAGTTGTTATTGTTGCAGTGTGTTGTACATTTTGTGAAGGTTTCTGGGGATCCATTCCATAGGATGATTATGTTGTCTATGTACCTCCCGTAATAAATCGGATGTTCTGCAAAGTGGTTGTTTACCCATATGTGGAGCTGTTCCCAGTTGCCCATGGTGAGGTTAGAATAACTAGGGGAATAATTGGCTCCCATGGCCATCCCTTGGATCTGTAAATGGAATTTATTGAGGAAGGAGAAATAGTTGTGTTCTAATGTGTGAATTGAGCATGTTTGTGGTTGAGAGCTGGTGTTTTGATAGATAGTATTCTATTGCTTGGAGTCCTATGTGATGTGGGATGAATGTGTAGAGTGAACATGCGTCCAGGGATACACAATGGTATGTGGGTTCAAAAGCGTACTGGTTTAATATTTCTATGAGTTGGCCAGAGTCTCTAAGGTAAGATGGTAAGGGGGTGACAATAGGTTGCAGAAAGAAGACTGTCTATGCTGGAGATAATGGGGCGGCCCGGAAGTTTGGTCTCATGTTTGTGGATTTTAGGTAAATGATAGAAAAATTGGGTTTTGGGTTGGGCTGGACATAGTGCACACATTTTTTGCTTGGTGATGACTGCCTCTACAAAGGCTAGTTGTGTCAATTCCTTAAGCTCTGACAGGAATTCAGGTAACGGATCATGCCAGAGTGGTTGGTAAGTGAAAGTGTCCGATAGAAGGCGGAAGGTCTCATCAATGTATTCTTCACGGTTTTGGATGATAATTCCCCCTCCCTTGTCTGCTTGTCGAATTATAATGTCCTTATTGGTGGTGGATTGCTTTAATGCCTTTTGTTCAGCGAGGGAGAGGTTAGGTTTTTTTCTTATTTTTAGGTATCCCTTTGTTCGGGTTGCAGAGGTTGACGAACTCGGCGTAGGTTACTTGGTAAAATTTTTTAATGAGGGATCCTTTTGATTTGTGTGGGTAAAAATTGGAGGGGGGCTTGAACGATGTGTGGTTCAGCGAGGGAGAGGTTAGGTTCTTTATTTATTTTGGGTATACCTTTGTTTGGGACACAGAGTTTGATGTAGGTTACAGGGTAAAATGTTTCGATGTGGGATCCTTTTGATTTGTGTGGGTAAAAATTGTGTGGGTACAAATTGGATTGTGTAAATCTTTTAATAAAAAAATCCAGTGAGCTAGTGGGGTCTGCTAGATCCCCTAAAATAGCCGGAAGATCATCGTGGGATTGTGTTATGGTGGGATTGTGTAAATCTTCTAATAAAAAAATCCAGTGAGCTAGTGGGATCTGCTAGATCCTCTAAAATATCCCAAATGGTGTGTGGATTATGGTGGGATTGTGTAAATCTTCTAATAAAAAAAATCCAGTGAGCTAGTGGGGTCTGCTCGATCTCTAAAATAGCCCGAAGCTCATCGTCTACCTTGTACTCTATGGAGATGGTATTTCCAGTGGTTATTGCTGTGTCTATATGGTCTGCAGTTTTAAACTGATTGTAGTGTCTTTTGAGGGTAAAGGTCTTTTTTCTTTTTGTCCTAAAACATTTTCCATTTCTTGAGGATTGGATGGTAAGGAGGGAGAAGTGAGTGTCCCTAGACTGTGGGATCGATCATATACTTGTAGGTTGCATGGTTTCCTTTTTTATTAGCAGATATGAGTGGAGGTGGGTTCTGGGGGTGGTTTGTGGTCAAGGGAGCACCGTATGTTGCTATTGTGGGGGTTATGATGGGTTGGTAGTGCGAGGTTGATGGGAGTGTGGATGATGTGGTGACTGGACGAGTTGATGTTTCTGGTGAGTTAAAGAGATGGGCAGTGGAACATGTTTCAGAAGAAAGAGTTGGGGACAGTGATGGTAGGGTGGTGTGTGGTTGGGAACGTATTTGTCCAGAGTCTCATTCCATTCAAAGTTTGCTATGTGATTGGAGGGTTTGTGCTTTAAAGATAAGTGTGGTGGTGGCACGCAATGGGGAGATATTCTTTTCCGGTTAAAGATTTTTCCTTTTGCAGTTTGCTATCTCTAGATAGTGTAATGTTGGGGAGCTCACAGAGCACTTTGCACAGGGACTTTTCCATAAACAAAAGTCTTTATTATTTTTTCAACAGCAGATAATCAAGGAAGTCCAACATAAAAGTAACTTGTCTTCAGCATAACATATTGGCACACCAATCCTCAACTTGTCCCACACACTCCCAGTCTTTTAACAGTTTTAACAGTTTTCTCTTGCAGCGCTGCTGATCTGGCCTCAATCCTCCAGGCCACTGTCTGTTTCCTCCAGACAACCTCAATAACATGCTTACCTGCACTATAGGCTTCACAAACCCGGCAGCTCCCTGCTGCACTAGCCTCCACTCTGACTCCTGGGTGGAGTTCTCCTGTCTCCCAGGTGGGGCCCTCAACACATTCCAGCACCCTCTTCCAAAGGGCTGTACACTGGTGCACAATTAGGTGCTGGTCGCTACTAACCCATGGACCCAGGAATGGAGATTTCGTCCCACCCAGAGCCCTAAGAAATCTCCTGGCTCCAGGATCCCAACTATGATCCAGAAAACCTGGAAAGTACTGAAAAGCCAGCTCTTTCCTGGTAGAAGCAATTGCTTCCTGGAGTCACTCATCCCCTCTGGCTGAGAATCCTTTAACAATGTTGTATTGCCATGCCATCCACAATAATTTTTTGGATTTGCCAAAGATGATATTGTCTTCATGCTTGTTTTTATTTAGGGAGAGTGACCATTTTGTTAAGAGGTAGGAAGTGCTAAATTCTTTGGTTATTTGTTTCTGCAGGTGCCTGATTTTGGATTGTATATTGTTTAGTTTGCGTTTTCGTTGTTTGATGATCCATTTGGTAGTACAAAATTCGGCAATCCATTGCTACTCTATTTGTAGGTCTGTATCAAGGAAATCACATTATTTTTTATTCCGAGGCCTCTTGGTGAGATTTTGAGGTTGAGATATTTGTGAAGGAAGACTATATCCCACCATTGTAGGTTTTCGCTATGAGTCAGGTTTTGTAGTTTTATGAACTCCTTACGCATGGCTAATTCATGTAATGTAGCATGTGGTGTTTTTTTTGGGGCTTGATGGAAAAGAGGGAAAGTATGGGTATGGTTCTGGGTGATGACAGCATGGGAGGGTGAACGTCAGATGTGAAGGGTAGGTTCAGGGGGAAATGGGCTTCTGTGGAAGGTTCTGCTGGTGTGGAAGACATTGTTTCAACCTTGGTTGCTGCAAAACCTGACCCATAGCGAAAACCTACAATGGTGATATCTAGTCTTCCTTCGCAAATGCCTCAACCTGAAAATCTCACTAAGAGATTACCATCCGATCCTCAAGAAATGGAAACATTTTTAGGACAGGGCAACGCGCACCCACCAAAATTAAAAAGAAAAAAGTAAAGAAGGGCAAAGGGAGGAGGAACCAATTTATCACACAACAAAAAAAGAAAAGTTAACCACAGAAAAACATCTACTGGAAAAATGTTCAACCTGTCCAACCACTCATTGACAACACATGAAGAATCCCTCCTCAAAAAGGCCTAAACCTCACCCCCGATATCAAACCTAATTCTTTCACTCTGTTCAAAGACTTAAATTAATTCCTCAGACACCTTACCCTCAAAAGACACTACAATCGGATTAAAACTGCAGACCCTGAAGACACAGCAGTAACCACTGGTAATACCATCTTCCCCCTTTCCACAGACTTCGAGGTAGACAATGGTAGACAATGTTGTTCTGCTATTTTAGAGGATCTAACAAACTCCACTAGCCCGTCGGATTTCTTATTAGAAGATTTACACAATCCCACCATCATCCACACATCGCTCAATCCTCCCTCCAATTTTTACCCACACAAATCAAAAGGATCCCTCATCAAAAATTTTTACCAAGTAACCTACGCCGAGTTCGTCAACCTCTGCAACCCGAACAAAGGGATACCTAAAAATAAGAAAAAACCTAACCTCTCCCTCGCTGAACAAAAGGCATTAAAGCAATCCACCACCAATAAGGACATTATAATTCGACAAGCAGACAAGGGAGGGGGAATTATCATCCAAAACCGTGAAGAATACATTGATGAGACCTTCCGCCTTCTATCGGACACTTTCACTTACCAACCACTCTGGCATGATCCGTTACCTGAATTCCTGTCAGAGCTTAAGGAATTGACACAACTAGCCTTTGTAGTGGGAGTCATCACCAAGCAAAAAATGTGTGCACTATGTCCAGCCCAACCCAAAACCCAATTTTTCTATCATTTACCTAAAATCCACAAACATGATACCAAACTTCCGGGCCGTCCCATTATCTCCAGCATAGACAGTCTTCTTTCTGCAACCTATTGTCACCCCCTTACCATCTTACCTTAGAGACTCTGGCCAACTCATAGAAATATTAAACCAGTACGCTTGGGAACCCACATACCATTGTGTATTCCTGGACGCATGTTCACTCTACACATTCATTCCACATCACATAGGACTCCAAGCAATAGAATACTATCTATCAAAACACCAGCTCTCAACCACAAACATGCTCAATTCACACATTAGAACACAACTATTTCTCCTTCCTCAATAAATTCCATTTACAGATCCAAGGGATGGCCATGGGAGCCAATTATTCCCCTAGTTATTCTAACCTCACCATGGGCAACTGGGAACAGCTCCACATATGGGTAAACAACCACTTTGCAGAACATCCGATTTATTACGGGAGGTACATAGACAACATAATCATCCTATGGAATGGATCCCCAGAAACCTTCACAAAATGTACAACACACTGCAACAATAACAACTCAGGCCTAAACTTGTTTTAATATCTGTTTTGCTAAGAGAGGTCACGTGTTGAATCTGCACATTTTTTTGGGACATCCTGCTGAGCAACTGAGAGTGTTCCAGGAGATGCACAGTTTGATCATGAATATTAATAATATCCTGTGGTTTCATTTTTATCTTTGCTTATCAATATTATTGCATATTTTGATCCTTATTATTTATTGTCACCAGTTATATTTTCATCATTATTTTGCACTGATTTTAGTTATTAAATATATATTTTGCACATTACTGCTTTTTATTTTGTCTTCAAATGAGCGCAAATAAAGAACTCAGCTTATCAGTTAATTTGTGAAAATTAGTAGGGAAGTCCTTCTTTGTCAGGATCCAGAGCACCCCCAGGTGGCACTGGAGCCAGGTCCTGTAGTTCCTGTGCTCGCCTGCGGGTGTCTCCAGCAGCCAGGAACTGTCAGGAAACTGCAGCTCCAGTACTCACCTGCGGGTGTGCGTCGCCTGCACCTGACTGACTCCCCTGGCCTGTGCCTTGGAACCTGAGCCCTGCTACCTGAACCCTGCTTCCTATCTGCAACCCTGTCACCGACCCGGCTTGTTACCCAACCACTCTCCCTGAATCCTGTTCCTGTACCGCGCTGCCCTCCTGTTAACGACCCGGCTGGTACCTGACCACTATCCTTGTATCCTGAAGCCTGCCGTATATCTGCAGGCCTGTTACCCCTCCTTGTTGCTATTCCCCCTGGCTGTAGGTGTGTGTTTGTCCCAACGGTGGGTTTGTTACTTCACTGCTAAACCTGTGGGGGCTTTGAGGGGGTTTGTAGTTTTGTTGATGTGTAACAAATAAACTGTGTGCATAGAATCCTTTCCTGTGTGGGCATATTAATTTGGTCACCCTGCGTGGGTACCTACATGTGGTGTGAGGACGCCTGTGCATGGTACCCTGACATTCTTATAGCTGTAGTGTGCAAACTCCCAGTGACTGTGAAACACACAGCACTCACCAGACTTTCATATTCAAAGAGGCATACCAATCCCGGATTGCAATCATAGTGAACGTTTGCTCCTCCACTCGCAGAAGGAACTACCTGCTCGACCCTGTGCTCTTTCACAAGAAAGCTTCAGGTTCAGGTGTGGTTGTTTAAAAAATGTACCAGTTCCCCGGAGAGGATAATAAACACATAGTGTAATATGCCAAAACAGGTTGTTATTTAAAAAACGTTTAAAAGACACTTACAAGGTTCCCAGAAACAAACGCTTTTTCAAAAAATATTCCAATCCTTTCTATTGAAAGATAGAAATTTATAGAGATCCATTTCAGGAATAGCCAAATTCCAGATGTCTCCTTCCTACAGGCAACACCTACCTCCACCTTACGTAGACAGGAGGATAACACCATATGTGTGCCCCCTGAAAGATTTAGAGATATCTGCCTGGAAGGTGATGATCATACTATTCACCTCCATCCAGAAAATACTGACTCTACTGTGTTCAGTGAACTTGCACAATTCCTAGCAGTGATTGAATAGGCGAATAATGCTATGTTCCTCCCCTTACAGGTTAATGACATGGCAAGAACTAAAAGGGCAAAACTCTGGCAAGAACTAAAAAGGGCAAAATTCTTACAAAATAAGAATTGTCAATGGTGATTTTGTGGATAAATGGGTTCATATTAATCAATTGTGTGCTTGTCATCCTAGGTCTCAACTGAGAATACTTGAAGGTAATGAAGATGATTCCTAATTAGTATCTTAAGAGAATGTGAATATAATGATTTAACATTGTGATGATTCACTCTCAACATCCAGATATTTATATCTTGAGCTTCTACACAGTATTATAATGGCCCTGCCAATCATTGCAAAATACCATGATTATGATGATTCTCAAATAATTCTTAGTTAACTAGAGAATAGACAACCAATCGCTATATAAATATACAGTATAAAGCATAGCTAGAAAATGTATATATCAATTGATAAGAATATGTATTCATACTATCTGTTTCTTCAATAGAAAAAGATTAATGGTCCAAACCAGATTGTTATTTGGTAAAGATGTTGATGACTACTAAAGACACAGCGATCGTTTGGATGACCTGACCCTTGGTGCCCAGTTCGGGATGGAACCCGTTTATCAAACCAGACCTATCATCAGGAGTCATGCCAGGATTCTTACTGATGGAAGAATATTATCCGAGGAGATCTTTGGGGAATTCAACAGAAAACTTTAGAATTTTTCTCTATCCAGAACAGGGATAAAGAAAGGCCACATCTACTGTAATACATGACGTAAATTCTGACCTTTTTCCAAGATATGTAGAAGGTTGTTCATCTGAATACCATGGTAAAAAAGGGGGGATATGTCAGAACTATTGTGTGCTAAAAGGAAGAAACTGTAAGGCCTAAACCTGATATATCCAATTAAAAATAACCCACTTTCAGGTATGCAAAGGCCCGAAAAGGGGGGGGAGATTAAAAACACATTGTATTGTCACACTTGATAGATTTGCTACTAGAATAGCCATAATACATATGATAACACAGTAGGTTACAGTGGTCTTAATTATTCATATATGATTAAGCAGATAAGAGTTTTTCTTTGGATACCCAAACATGTTTTGCCTAAACAAGGCTTCCTCAGGAGGATATTAATCCTAAAGAAAACTGAGCAATATGTAGCAAGTCAATAAGTGCATCAATAGATATTTATATATTTGAACATGGACAACAAAGAAAAAACATGATACAGGGAAAGATACATATACATAATACATATGTGTAAAGCAGTAAATAGACACATAAATGAGTCCTGATAGTTGGAAAATATACCGTATATACTCGAGTATAAGCCGAGATTTTCAGCCCATTTTTTTGGGTGAAAAGTGGATCACTCCAAACACTGGCACTTCTCGAGACCCCTTGGTTTGTGTTTTTTCCTTGCTGCTCCCTCCACCCTTCACAAAATTGAATTGATTTGCATTGACAATATGATCATCTGAGACCATGCATGATCAAAATTAAAAGCATAATAAGCCCTGTGAAGCAATTTAAATTGTATTTCCCTCCACAAGTCACAAGTGGTGATTTTGCGAACTCTGTGCCATTTTGCAGTAAGTGTGTCTTGTGCAGCGGCTGGGGGGAGATGTAGAAAAAGTGCCCATTTCACAATGTCATTGGGGATGGTGGGAGTGTCAGTGGTATTGTGTTCCCTAAGAATGTTGTAAATGTGAGATAGTGCAACCTACAACAGCTAAATTGACCATAACCGAATGTAGGTGGCAGGATGGGCGTTCACGCAGGACGAAGGGAGATTACATTGTATAAACTGGCTGGTTTGGTAGTATTGTAGTATGTAGGAGGAGGGAATATTGTAGTCTTTTTGCAAGGTGCGGAAGGGAATGCAGGTTCCTTGTGTTGATAGAAAGTGTTGGAGGAGGGAGAAGCCCCTAGCTTCCCAGAGGAGGAACTATTTGCAAGTACCTTGCAGGAATCCCGGGGTGGAGGTCATTGGCATGAGGGGGGACACACATCCAGGAATCCCCAGGTATTTACGAGTTTCCCTCCATGTGATGATCGTGTCCTTAAAGAGGATGTTATGTTTACTGTTGGGAGGAAGTAAAGGGAATGGTGTGTGGATCACACCTGATAGGGACCATGGGGAAACGGCCTTCTGTTCCAGAGTGGTATTTGAGTAGTGTGAGGTCTGGAACAACCAATCTCTTACGTGTCTGAAAAGACATGCCAAGTTATATAAATGAATGTTGGGTAGGTTAATGCCCAGTTGTAAATTGGTCTTATAAAGTTTGTGGGCAGCTATATGGTGTTTTTTACCTTTCCAAATAAATGTGAGGAAGGCTCTTGTAAGAGTTTTGATATTCCATCTGTTTGAACAGAATAGGCAAAATTTGCATGGAATATAATAAACGGGGGAAGCTAATCATTCTAATGAGATGTCCTTTACACAAAAGGGACAGTGGGAGATCCTTCCACTTCTGCAGATCTTTAGTTATAGATTGTATGAGTGGTGAGATATTCAGTGAGTATAAATTCGTGGCAGTTGGGGGAATGTGAATTCCTAGATAAGTGATATAGTTGGTTTTGAGTTGCAAACCGTATTGTTTGATCCATTGAGAGTTGGCCTTGGAGCAGTTACCATTAAGATACATTAGTTCACTTTTTTCCATATTAATTTTCAGGCCCGAAAATTTGCAGAGCATATTAATATGGTCAAACACTTTAGGAATTTGGGACCGAGGGTTGGAGAGGAGCAGGATTATGTAATTCGCAAACGTCGCCAATATTAATTCCGCAGTGCCTATATGGATGCCAGTAAAGATATTGGTGGAGGAGAGGGATCTAGACAGGGGTTGAACTCAATGTTGAAAAGCAATGGTGACAAGGGACAAACTTGACGTGTACTTTTTTGGAGTAGAAATGGAGCAGAAAGCATCGTTAAGGTGTATATTTGAGCGGACGGGGCGGAATACATAGTAGAAACAAATTTGAGAAACGAGTCTGAAAAGCCCATCTTCATCAGCACCTTTAAGAGCCATTGTTCGTTGACATTGTCGAAAGCCTTCTCCGCGTCCAAGGATAAAAGAGCCATAGGCCCCGACAATCTAGCAAGTTCCATAGCCAAGATAATCTTTCTGACGTTCATGCCTGCTGAGTGGCCATGTTCAAAACCTGATTGATTAGTCCCTATGAGGGTAGGCAGGATCTTGGCCAGTCTGTCAGCCATGAGTTTGGAGAGAAATTTTGCATCTTGGTTGAGCAAGGAGATTGGTCTATATGACCCTGCCAAAAGCGGATCTTTGCCCTTTTCTGGTAAGAGTCTGATGTAGCCCTGATTAAAAAGTGGGTGGATAAATAGAAGTATGTAAAATGTGGTTGAATAATGGCGACAAGATTTGAGGGGCATCCTCTAGGAGGATTTTGTAAAATTCACTAGATAGGCCATCTGGGCCAGGTGCCTTATCTTTGGCGGATTGTTTGATGATATTTTGGACCACCTGAACAGTAATATCTCGATTAGTGCCTCGAGGTCACTGTCAGACAGAGAGGGCATGTCCACAGATCAAAGAAAGGAGTCACCCCTGTGGGTTCAGAGAAATCAGCCGTATAAAGGCGCTGATAATATTTACGAAATATTGAATTGGCATCGTGATGGACAATGCCCTCAGAGTCTGACTGACGTGTGACATGAGGAGAAGGCCTCTGGCCTTTAACCAGATTGGCCAATAGCTTACCTGACTTGTTGCCGTACTTAAAGAAGGCCAGGCCAGTGGTAGATCTAATTTGCCGGTCAAGAAGCTGTAACCAGTGGTCACATTGTTATTTCGCTAGCAGCCAGCTAGAGCAAGATTCGTCAGAGAGGCTATCTTTAAAGTGGAGATATGATCTCCTGACTTCCAAGCACCCTGCCTTATACTGGTTTCATGCCAATTTCTTTTTAGTGGCTGCATAGGCCAAGATCCTGCCTCTAAGCACAGCTTTGGCTGTTTCCCAAAATAAAATAGGGTTATCAACATGTTGTAAATTGTCAAGAGAATATTCCCACCTCCAAGATTTAAGATCATTGTGAAATTCTGTATCCGCAAACAAGTATGCCGGAAACCTTCAGACCACTGGGGCTGTGGAGAAAATCAGACACTGCAAGAATACTACATTTGGTGCATGGTCTCAGATGATCATATTGTCAATGCAAATCAATTCAATTTTGTGAAGGGTGGAGGGAGCAGCAAGGAAAAGAGCAATTCTGGAGAAATTGCGGTGAACCTGCAAGAAGTGTGTATAGTCCCGCCCCAAAGGATGATAGTACCTCCAGACATCTTCGAGTCCACTGGCTGTCAGCATAGCAGCAAAATGTTTGTCCTATGATTTATTGTCCAAGTTAGGCCCGTAAATGTTAATAATATCCAGTTGTTGAGTGCCTATACGGAGGGAGAGGAGCGACCATCTACCATCCTGCATGTCATGTTGGTGTTGTAGGACATCGTGGGGGAGAAGTTTGTTAATAAGAGTAATCACTCCAGTTTTCCTACCAACAGCGGGAGCCCCATAGACAGATCCAACCCAGATTTTCTTAAGGCGAGGAAAGTTGTCGCTGGAGAGGTGGGTTTCCTGAAGGAGGACAACATCTGCTTGCAATTTCTTAAGGTGACGTAGGATTTTAGATCTCATGTGTGGTGATCTTAGACCTTTCACATTCCATGATATTTTATTCAGGGGGGTTCCCATTGGACGATGTGAGATGTGAATGGCCAATGAATGGAAAATGTAGACCAAAAAGGGATGGGAGGGCTAGGTGTCCCTGTGCCCCTAGCCTCTCCTGTAGAAGTATTTCCCCAAAGGATGATAGTACCTCCAGACATCTTCAAGTCCACTGGCTGTCAGCATAGCAGCAAAATGTTTGTCTTATGTGGTTCCAGCAGGTTGAGAGTTGTCAGCTCAGCGTCGGTCCTCGTGGGGGGGGGACTAGGTACCTCATTAAAGTCCCCTCCAACTAGAAACAGGCAGTTAGGGTGTTGGGATGTTGCTCTGTTGAGGAGGAAATCAAAGAATGATTTATTGTCCAAGTTTGGCCTGTGAACGTTAAGAATATCCAGTTGTCGAGTGCCTATACGGAGGTAGAGGAGTGACCATCTACCATCCTGCATGTCATGTTGGTGTTGTAGGAAGAGGAATCACCAGCACTCAGTAGAATAATCCAACATGTCCATTTATTGGACATAGAAGTCACACAATCACAAGAGCTGATTGGGGGGGAGAAGTTTGTTAATAAGAGTAATCACTCCAGCTTTCCTACCAACAGCGTGAGCCCCATAGACAGATCCAACCCAGGTTTTCTTAAGGCGAGGAAGGTGGTTTCTTAAGGCGAGGTAGGTTTTTTGAAGGAGGACAACATCTGCTTGCAATTTCTTAAGGTGACGTAGGATTTCAGACCTCTTGTGTGGTGACCTTAGACTTTTCACGTTCCATGATATTATATTCAGGGGGTTCCCATTGGACGATGTGAGATGTGAATGGCCAATGAATGGAAGCTGTAGACTAAAAAGGGATGGGAGGGCTAGGTGTCCCGGTGCCCCTAGCCTCTCCTGTAGAAGCATTTTCCATAGATTGAAGTACGATTGATACAGCATCTGTGGGTAACTGGAGAACACTGGTGGTAGGGGTACCCCATGTTGTATCCCCTGTGGTGAGAGAGAAAAAGTGTTCTGGTTCATAAACAAAAAAACAAACTGGAGTGACAAACATGAACTTGCAAGTAGCATCAACATGCCAAAAAGGAGATGACCAACAGGTGACTCACTGTTTTCCTGTGAGGGAGTATTGGGCTCATAGGAGACCGGCTTCACCCTTGGCATGGGGGGTAAAGCTGAGGTAACCATCCTTGGAAAATCTACTAACCGCGTGGGGGTCACTAGTATCACAGATTCTCCGTCCGTCCCGCCTGACAAAAGAGAGAATGACAACCAATGTTGTGTAACAATCGGATCACCATATGGGTTCAAGAATTAGTCTCGAGCCTCTTCTTTCTGGGGGGGCTCTTAATAGGTGAGTTGGAACAGGCGTTCGCCATGTTCTGGACAAAGGCACGTGCCTTATCAGGCGTCGTAAAGGAGGAGAGGGTGCCGTCAGGGTTGGTGATACGTAGTGTAGTGGGATAAGGGAGGGAAAATTTTACTCTTTGGAGTACCAAGGTTTGACACACCTCTTGAAATGTCTTTCTGTGTTTGGTAAGTTCAGCAGAGTAGTTAGCAAATAGAAGAATTTCATGTCCTCCAGCAACCAGATTCCTTTGGGAACGGTATAGTTGGAACAGCAGATGTTTGTCAGTAAAGTACAAATACCTTACAATGACTGGTCTTGGTGTGTTGTCGTCTCTGGGTGCACCTAGCCTATGAGCCCATTCCACTACACAGGAGTGTGTGAGGCCCAGTGCTTGTGGTATCCCATCAACACAGAATGGGAGGAGATCTCCCGATTTCACTGACTCGGGTAGGCCGATCACACATCCTGCGGGACAAGTTCTCTGGGTCAACCAATTTCTCATAAATTGTTAGGAACTTGTGGGATGTAGCTTTAAGGCATGTGCTGCTTTCTGCCTTGTCACACTCTAAGCTGTCAATGTGTTGTTCTGCTGAGGATAAACGTTGTTGCTCAGAATCCAAAGCAGTGGTAATGTTGCCTAGATGCATTTTAATGGAGTCCATCACTATCTGTGAAATGTAATTTTTCAGTTGGGATGCTACGTCAGAAGCCAACATTGATATTGTGATCTATAGTGCAGTTTGAGTGGGGAGTAGGCAGCTCATCGTCAGACTCAGTATCTGTACTGTGCATCGTGGCTTCAGCCGGCAGCATCTTGGGAGCTGCATTCTTCCCTTCTATGTCTTCGGTCAGCGATCGTCTGGCGGATTGCGGGCAGGAGACGAACTGATCCATGATGGGCGGCGGTGACGAGGGAGCCGTGCGGTAATTGCAAGGCCGGTGAGGTGTAATGAACCAGGCCCGTCTGATGGGGTTGGACTGGATCTCAGCTTCAGTATTGGTGCAGCCGATTGAAACGTATGGCGTTACTAAGTTAAGCAATCTGGTAAAGTCAGTAGAAGGAGGTAGAAGGTTGTAGCAGGTTATTATCTGGTGTAGCACTATATCAATAACCCGGTATCTTGTGGCATAAGGTACAGATACAGTCTTTATCTCATAGGAAGTAATTGCTTTGAAACAGTCAATTGAATAAGGTTTAAACAGCTGATGCTGTATACTTGCAGTTTGCGAGGATTCGGTCCCACAGTGCCACCCAGAGGCTATTCAATCAATTGCTGGTTTTCCCCATATGAAGGGATTCGTTGCTGAGGAAGTCACTGGAAGGAGTTTCAGTATGCCCGAGTTGAATGGGAGGAAGTGGCTGCTGAGGCCAGATAGAAGGGGCACTCGTCCGGCCCAATATTAATAGTTTCGGTGCGGAGACTAGGAGGTCCTTGCCTGGCGTCCTACACACTTGCACGAACACCAGGCAAGTGAACCCGTCGGCTTTAATTAGAGGAAGGGGGAGGAGCCGCCTGACGTCTTTGCTGATGACGTCGCTGGTTCCCCCGACGGAGCCGAGGGAAGACCCGGAACCGGAAGATGGGTAAGTTCGTTACATGAGCAAGCGGTTAGGAAGCGGTGATCAGCTGTGCGGCGGGATGGAGAGCTCGGGGTTGCCTCTACCTCATCAGGCGCCGGAACCGGAAGTTGCTTCATATTTTCTAGTCCTGCCCGTCCCGCAGCAGTTCTGGGACAAGGTACCCGCTCTTACTCAGAAATTCACTGACCTTCTATTGCCTCGAGAACCAGCCTTCTTCTTACTCCGTCACATTTCCCCGGTGTGTCTCTGATTGTTTTATTTTCCCCACTCTCCGCACCTTTGCTTTATTTCCTATTCCCCACACCTTTTTAGATTGTCTGTTGCATAGTGCTAAAAATACTTCATATGAATCGGCCATACTCGATGGATGATTTAGTACTTGTACATTGGTTGACCATTAAGTTCTGATATAAAATATCTATTTTTGGCACATTATACCACCCATTTTGCCCAATTTGTATTTGACAGGACTGCTTTTGATTCAAGGGCATGCAAGATGTATATCTTGTTTTATTGAACTTTAATTACTTCCTCATTTCTTATTTTGTCATCACATGGCTGCATATTTCATATGCATCTCACCTTTATTCATGTTTATTGTCTCTTCAGTGTTGAATCGACTGCTTCATGTTTTTTTTGTTTTTTAAAATGTTATAAAGAGTTTATAAAAAAAAAAAAGATTTTGATATTAAATTATAAAAAGTAATAAAATAAAGCCAACAGAATATTCGTTTAAAATGATTCAATATTATAAATAATTATCTGGAAAAACAAAAGGAAGTTATGGGCCAAATTTCTACCTTTGTTTAGATTTTGGTTTAACTCATTTTTTTTGTAGCACCTGCTTAATTGCTGTCCCCTTTAAGAGAAAGATTGGTTACACAATACTGAAAATCTGAGCCTGTATCAGCTTTCCTGTTTGATGGACAACTCTAGAGAGCTAAGAAGATCTTCATTGGCTGTTACTGCGGGGTGAGCCCGCCCTAAGCAACTACTATGAGGAGAGAAACAGATTGAGTTTAGCTGCTGCCGGGGGCGGAAAGGACTTGTGGTAGTTGGCGTCCCTATGCAATAGAGGCACAGCCAGCCAGTGCAGCATAGAACTATAATGCCCAGACAGCACAGCAGAGAAGGGGAAGGGCTTGGATAATCTTTCCCGTGCAGGTGCTCAGGTGGAATCAGAGGGCATTCACCTGCAGCCTTGTGAGTGGATGGATGTGTTGTGGACCACCTGATTATAAGAGCAACAGCGCTGCTACCACTGCCATCGCCATTAGAGACCAAGGCTGTCATCACTGTGGAGAGCAGACATCTGGAGGACCACAGAGAGAGGATTCAATGGCTGCTGAGTCTGCAACCAGTATCCTGTTCCCACCTGAGAGCTGCTGGATGCTGGCACAAGAGGGAGTCCCCATGGAGATCCATCAATTTAGTGAGAGGCTGTCAAGCCAGTGACTTTCTCCCCTATTAAGAGTGCTCCAACTTAAAGGGCCCCAGCATTGCCAAGACATTATTAGTGTCAGGGTTTCTTACCCTTCCTTGTCCAGTTGCTTGCAACATGGCTTGTGCAGTGTTTCTGACACTGTTGTTTCTCTTTGGTTCCCTCTTATGACCAAATCCGTTAATATCATCATTCTGCAATTTTTGGCAAAACTCCTGAAAATTTCCTGTCTCAGAATGATGATGCAAACACCAACTCACTATTTAACCATCAGTTTGTCCATTCAGACTCTGCCCTTGCGTGTGTTCTGATCTACCAAGTGCTCGGCAGTGTTCCTGTTCTCCATGTATGATCCTGGCTCTGGTTGACTGATCTCCTGGTTGCTAACGCTGGCTACTGTTTCCATTCATCCTGCTCTCTGTGTTCCCTGACCTGGTTCAGGAGAGGTCAGACCCTTTGGCATCTGACCTCAGGCTTGGCACTGACGACGTCCTGGATTTTCTCTATTGTTTTTAAACTCCTTATATTTTTGAAACCTGCACTTTAAATTTCTGTCTGGTTTCTTGGTTCTCTAACAATTAGACTTACTTGCCAGTAGTTTAGCAAATGGGACAGGACTGCACTATAGGTGACTAGCTTTAGTGTTGGTAAAAATCCTGTTTGCATAGTTAGATATTATCTGCTACGCAGTATTATTGTCATTGTTACTAAGATTTTATAAACCATTTATTTCCTGGGTTATGGCTCATGATACCAGTTGCTGTTTTAGTCTGTTACCATCATTTACCTGTGTAAAATCCAGGGCTTTGCATTTTATTATTAAAGCCCAATATATACAGTCCACAAGGTGTGTTACTGTGTCCTGGATCTAGTCTGGGTGGTTTATCCTGGCGTGGGACAGAAGAACTTGAACTTCACAGCGGATCCTTCGGCGGTGAGCTCTACGTTTTTAATCCATCTCATTACATTTTCCCATGTTCCTAATGTACCTCTGAGGAATTAAAATATTTGCATTTTGTAGCTGATATATGAATAGTTAGCTTACCTTGGTAATGGATAACATTCACCAAAATCACTTGCAAATCAGAAGGAAGTTCTTGCAGTAATGTTGGGATGAGCTGTTTTGTTCTTTTAGATATCCAAGAATTAATTTTTTCCAGGCTTTTCTTTTTATCTTTGGGTAATGGTATGCCTTTTGACCCATAAAAATGTGAAGACTGGTCATTGAATTCCTTATGTATATGGAGTTCTATAGAGAGACACCGCAAAGTTAAAGAAGGTTACAAAAATCTGATTTTTGTACTCACCATAAAGTTATTTTCTTGGAGTTCATTGAGAGACACAGGGTTTAGAGATACCTGGGTTATGCTTCTGCCTTCAGGAGAAAGTGGACACTAGCAAACAAAACCCAATGACCAGCCTGGTATACCCCTCCCACTCCCAGCATGACTCAGTTTTGTAAAAAGCAGTACAGAGAGCAAGACCATAAACACAGAGGGAGGGGACCTCTTTTCCTCAATGAACTGCAAGAAAAAGATTTTACAGAAAGTGCAACATGTTCATTGAAGGACGCAGAATGCACAACTGGGACATCCAAAAGCAGTCCAACAAGTGGGCAACACAGCAAACAACACACTAACAGTACCCAAATGTTTCTGTTTATAGGTGGGCCTGTCTACATTCAAAGAGCTGCCTGTAGGACCTTAGGCGTAATTCTAGCATTAGAAGAGGCCTGAATATCAACATAGTAAAACTTAGAGAATGTGTAAACAGAAGACTAGGTGGCAGCCTTGCGAAGGCCCAAGAAGCACTTGCATACCTAGTAGCGTATGCTTTGACTGGAAATGGTGGAGGTTTATGTGACGGAATTGAGATCTGGGCACCCCAAAACTAATTAGTCTCCTCAATGTGGTGAAATTTACACTGCTAAACATGATTAAACAAGAATTATATCAATAATAATAATAATTAAATATATGTCTTTAGAGATTCTTCAATTCACCCTAATGACCAAATATAACTTTAGACCTGGGGGCGATACATAAATAAACATGTTTACCATAGAGAACAGAACACATGACAATACTTATTTTGAGCCAATAACAGACCCATTTTCTGCTTGCTTGACTGGACTCTGCTTGAAACCATACAACCAAGGACTATGTTAAGTAACTTCATACTTATTCCATTTTTTTTTTTACTGTTGCATTATTTGTCTCTTTTATGTAACATATGTTCTATAAATATTTCTGCACCTTTTCCTTTAGTAAAAGATTTAAAAAATGTAAATCGTTAAGCTTATCTCTACACTCCACATAAGAACTTAAAGAATCATTGTCTATGTGAAGAGTGCTACCATATTGTAAAACCTGTTATATTCCTGTCTGGAGGGACAGTGGGTAGTACAGGCATTGCTTACGTTTAGAATTGTCACAGCATTTGCTGGAAACAGTGCATATTTCTGTTAAAACACATGGTGGCATCTATTATTTGTGTGTGTAAAGGAGTTAACCCACCTCCAGTGATAGCACGGTAGGATTGGTACTGCGTATCGTCACATATTAGTGGCAGTACAGTGGGATTGGACCTGTCGTTCATTACACTTTATCCTTAAGATCATAAACTTTGATGTTGAAGCCACTTGGAACTGGTATGATGAAAAGCTGGTTCCCCTTTATGGGAACCCTCAGGAACAAGACATAAAAGGGAGTCAGGTTTTCTACAGCTCAAACTACATCCAGACAATGAGATCTGGTCCTTGATGGTACCATAAGGCCAACTGTTGATCCAAGCCTGATTGCAAAAAGGTGAGGGTTCATCCACGGAGTATTTCCTGAGATGAAAATTTCTGTCCTTGCCCCAAACAAAGTATGTCTTCCAACTCCAATGGCAGACCTTACAGGAAGTAGACTTCCTGGCTTTTAACACTGTGGGGATCCTTGAATTAGTGGGGTGGGGGTCCCTCAATCTTTGGGCTTCAACAGCCATTATGTTAAAGCCAGCAACTATGAAGATGGGTAGCAAATTGGTCCTTGAGACAGATAATCTGGGTCTTCTGGAAGAGACCACAGAGCCTCTGCCAGCTTGTGGAGCAGCCAAGTAAAGCATTTTAGGGGAGTAAAGGTTTTCAAAGGATTTCTTTTTCTGGACACAAACTTGTGTTATTTGTTGTTGCACATGGAGGTCAGGAGGCCCATATCCAGTATTTTCCCGCTGAAACACAAGTTGTAAAACACCCCCAGGTGTAGGAACCACTTTCCCAGGTCCAGGCACTGCTGGCTTAAGTAGTCTTCCTGCCACTTGTCCACACCTGGAATGGAAACGGCTGACAAGACTGGGAGCTGAAATTCTGTCCTGGACAGAATCCTGTATGCCTGTCTTGCCACAGCAAGACTTCAGGTTCCTCCCTGATGGTTAATGTAAGCCACTGCTGTGGCATTGTCTGATTAGATCCTCAATGGTCCCTACAACAGAGTTGTCCAGAAGTGTGGGGACAACCAAGTTGCCTAAAGCTTCAAAATGTTGATCAGGAGATGGGATTCTTTGGGCATTCAAGTCCCCTGCACCGACAAGTTATAGAGGACTCCTCCCCAGCCCAACAGACTGGCATCCATCATGAGAATCCTTCAAGAGACTGGGAAGAAGAATTCCTAACTCCGGAGCTGGATTGCTGTGCCACCAGGCCAGAGACAGATTGGCCTTCACTGAGAGATTAAATGGATGGTATTGTCAGGGTTCCACCCTGACTTAACTGGTTTGCAGCATTCTGGTTTGGTTGCCATTTTACCCACCTGTGATTCATCCTTTACCTCAGCAGACTCCGTACGTTGCTCACTACTCCCAGACTCCCTCTTATGGCCAAACAGGAGAGCATAATCTGAGAGAGCCAGATGGGAGTTTCCTGTCTCTGAGTGATGATGTCACCCCACTCACTATATAAACCACTCAGTCCAGTCTGACCTTGCCCTTGCGTGGTCTTACCTGCTAGTGCATTCCTGCTGCTCTGAGTATTATGTGTATGACCCGATCCTGGCTGACGTTCTCCTCTGGTTCTTGCTCCTGGCTTGTTCCTGACAATGCTGATTTCCTGGTTCCTGCTCCTGGCTTGTTCCTGACAATGCAGATTTCCTGGTTCCTGCTCCTGGCTTGTTTCTGACAATGCTGATCTCCATGTTCCTGACCTGGCTTGTAGGACTACCCACTCCGGCTCCTGACCTTGGCTTGCTCCAGCTTATGATGTTTGCTTGCTCCTGTGGACACTGTTCTTAATAAATATTTTAACTAGCACCTTATGCTTGCCTGGTTTTCAATGTGCTCTGACAGATATAGAGTCTGGTAGCAAAGTGTTTGAAGTTTCTCCTGGGGAAAGAGAAACCCTGGCCTCAGTGTAGAATTAGGCCCAAATATTTCAAGTAATTAGTCTGCTCCAATGCTGACTTTCAAAGGTTTAAGATCCAACCAAACCTTTTTAATGCCTGAACTGTCTGGACAACATTGTTGGTCAGCTGTTAGACATGTACACTGGCAAAAAAATAGTTTCGTTTTGATTCAGATTTTGCTTTTTTTTTTTTAGTTTTTTGGGATTCGGGTCCGAAATTCAATTCGTTTCAGGATTTGGAAAAATTTAGTTAGCAGTAGTCCGGTTGAAATGATGTTGTTGGACAAAATTTCGTTGCAGAAAAATAACAGGAAAAAAAAAGTATTTATTATTTTTTAGTCTGCAGAAGAGGAAAAAAAAAAAAAAAAGCATGAGGTTCCCCTCAATTCATACCAGACCCTTTAGGTCTGGTAGGAATGTTAGGAGGGACCCCCAAGTTAAAAGAATAAAAAAAAGTGCGTGGGGTTCCCCCCAAAATCCTACCAGGCCTGTTAGGTCTGGTAGGAATTTTAAGGGGGAACCCCAGCCCCATAAAAAGGGGACAAAATGTGGGGTCCCCCCTAACAGTCCTATCAGACCCTTGATCCGAGCACTGGCCCAGCAGGGCAGGAAAAGGGGGGCAATTGAGTGCCCCCTCCCCCCCTTCGCCTTACCAGGCCACTTGCCCTCAGCATTGAGAGGGTGTCCCCATGCCGATAGGGACAAGGGCCTCTTCACCACCAGATTTTGCTTTTTTTTTTGGGGGTCTGTGGGATTAGGGATGTGTATGACCCGATCCTGGCTGACGTTCTCCTCTGGTTCTTGCTCCTGGCTTGTTCCTGACAATGCTGATTTCCTGGTTCCTGCTCCTGGCTTGTTCCTGACAATGCAGATTTCCTGGTTCCTGCTCCTGGCTTGTTTCTGACAATGCTGATCTCCATGTTCCTGACCTGGCTTGTAGGACTACCCACTCCGGCTCCTGACCTTGGCTTGCTCCAGCTTATGATGTTTGCTTGCTCCTGTGGACACTGTTCTTAATAAATATTTTAACTAGCACCTTATGCTTGCCTGGTTTTCAATGTGCTCTGACAGATATAGAGTCTGGTAGCAAAGTGTTTGAAGTTTCTCCTGGGGAAAGAGAAACCCTGGCCTCAGTGTAGAATTAGGCCCAAATATTTCAAGTAATTAGTCTGCTCCAATGCTGACTTTCAAAGGTTTAAGATCCAACCAAACCTTTTTAATGCCTGAACTGTCTGGACAACATTGTTGGTCAGCTGTTAGACATGTACACTGGCAAAAAAATAGTTTCGTTTTGATTCAGATTTTGCTTTTTTTTTTTTAGTTTTTTGGGATTCGGGTCCGAAATTCAATTCGTTTCAGGATTTGGAAAAATTTAGTTAGCAGTAGTCCGGTTGAAATGATGTTGTTGGACAAAATTTCGTTGCAGAAAAATAACAGGAAAAAAAAAGTATTTATTATTTTTTAGTCTGCAGAAGAGGAAAAAAAAAAAAAAAAGCATGAGGTTCCCCTCAATTCATACCAGACCCTTTAGGTCTGGTAGGAATGTTAGGAGGGACCCCCAAGTTAAAAGAATAAAAAAAAGTGCGTGGGGTTCCCCCCAAAATCCTACCAGGCCTGTTAGGTCTGGTAGGAATTTTAAGGGGGAACCCCAGCCCCATAAAAAGGGGACAAAATGTGGGGTCCCCCCTAACAGTCCTATCAGACCCTTGATCCGAGCACTGGCCCAGCAGGGCAGGAAAAGGGGGGCAATTGAGTGCCCCCTCCCCCCCTTCGCCTTACCAGGCCACTTGCCCTCAGCATTGAGAGGGTGTCCCCATGCCGATAGGGACAAGGGCCTCTTCACCACAACACTGAACCCGTGGTTGTGGGGGTCTGTGGGCTTATTTGCATCGGAGTACCCCTTAAATTAAGGGGCACCCAGATGCCACCCCCCTTGTGAATGAGTAAGGGGTACCTGTACCCCTACCCATTCATTAAAGGGTTAAATAAAAGAGTTATTAAAAACTTTTGATAAAATCCTTTAATTGCAAAAAAAACAGAGAGCCAATTTTTGACTATTCCTTTAATTTTTTTTTAAAAGGCTACATCGATGTAATCCAGTGTGAATCATGATGCATGACGCCCGCCGACCCGGCGAAATTAAAAAAAGTCCCGCCGCACAACGACCGTCCGAACCGA